>NC_064629.1:809787581-810090611 GCF_023864275.1 Schistocerca cancellata | reverse complement strand
ACCCATCAGCAGTAAGTTCAAAGCCGATATAACAGTGCTATTTCATCGTGCCATTTCCTCAACCTATTACTGTATTTATTCAACAGCGAATATTTTGAGCAAATCGACAGTGTTGTCATAGGTAGGCTTCTGTCCTCTCTGGTAGCAACCTTCATTATGGGAGACCTTGAGGAGAGGGCACTTGACGCGCAGAAATTAAACCAAAAGTCTTCTGGCGATATGTAGCTTAAGGCAGGAGAGACGTGACCACCAACAAGATCAAGAATAGAAGGAGCGTTTCAAGCCCAGAGCTTTCCTCCCGTATGTTGGCCATGTTTCATCGAAATTGTACAGAATCTTAAGAAAACGTTACGTCAAAGCCCACCTACAAAGACTTGTGCTCTTCTCGGTTTGTCAACGGACGGCCTGGGCTTGTGGATGGCAGGAATCTACAGAATACCTTGCCAGTGTGGCAAAGCCTGCATTCGTCAGACAACGCACACAATGCTTGAGAGATTCTTTGAACATGATCGCCACACCCACCTTTCACAGCCCAGTAAGTCAGCCAAAGTCGAGCATTGCATTTCCACATGATATTCCATGGATTATTCTGCCGCGGGAATCTTGGTCTCGACGAGTTCCTTCTGGGATTCAGTTATTAAAGAATTGGTGGAAATATGTTTTGTGGAAGATCTTATTAATCGTGACGTCGGCTTTCAACTGGGTGTCGGACCCTACGACATGTATGTAGCTAATACTTTCGTAGTGTGGCATCACGTTGAGGAAGAACTGTCACGCTTTTTGCAGCTGAATTATATTAAAAGAGACTATCAGATTTACGATGGAAGAAGGGAGGCTGCCTGCCGTTGCTGGACGTCTTGGTCGGTTGAGAAGTGGATAGATCATTGGGACATTCCCTTTACCTCAAGCCAACTCAAACGGACCTGTATTTGCAGGCGTCCAGTTACCACCACCTTCACGGACTATGAGCTTCCATCGAACTTTGATTCACAGGACACATGTTGTGTCCGATGGCGACAGCTTTGCAAAGGAGCTGGAACGCCTACAGTCTGTGTTCAAAAACAATGGATATTCCCCACATCAGATCAGTTCTGCCTTATGGCAGGAGAGACGTGACCACCAACAAGATCAAGAATAGAAGGAGCGTTTCAAGCCCAGAGCTTTCCTCCCGTATGTTGGCCATGTTTCATCGAAATTGTACAGAATCTTAAGAAAACGTTACGTCAAAGCCCACCTACAAAGACTTGTGCTCTTCTCGGTTTGTCAACGGACGGCCTGGGCTTGTGGATGGCAGGAATCTACAGAATACCTTGCCAGTGTGGCAAAGCCTGCATTCGTCAGACAACGCACACAATGCTTGAGAGATTCTTTGAACATGATCGCCACACCCACCTTTCACAGCCCAGTAAGTCAGCCAAAGTCGAGCATTGCATTTCCACATGATATTCCATGGATTATTCTGCCGCGGGAATCTTGGTCTCGACGAGTTCCTTCTGGGATTCAGTTATTAAAGAATTAGTGGAAATATGTTTTGTGGAAGATCTTATTAATCGTGACGTCGGCTTTCAACTGGGTGTCGGACCCTACGATTTCTTAAACTTCTTCAGAAAGCAAACATTTTATGGCTAACGACACGTCTAATGAAAAATAATTTGTATTAATTTTGACATTTGAATTTTAACTCCGCGACCGCGCATTCCACCACGTGCATGTACAGGTATTATCATCATTATACACACATCAAAAAAGTTTTGCATCACCTCGGTTCCGAGAGTTCTGGAACCTGTACAAAAAAAATTGGAATAAAGATCAACATAAAAATAATTTCCAACCCATTTTATTGCTTATGAAAACCACACATGGTATGTTGTGCTACAATACAGCGAGACCTTCAGAGGTGGTGGTCCAGATTGCTGTACAAGCCGGTACCTCAAATACCCAGTAGCACGTCCTCTTGCATTGATACATGTCTGCATTCGTCGTGGCATACCATCCGCAAGTTCATCAAGGCACTGTTGGTCCAGATTGTCCCACTCCTCAACGGCGGTTCGGCGTAGATCCCTCAGAGTGGTTGGTGGGTCACGTCGTCCATGAACAGCCCTTTTCAATCAATCTCAGGCATATTCGGTAGGGTTCACGTTTGGAGAACATGCTGGCCACTCTAGTCGAGCGATGTCGTTATCCTGAAGGAAGTCATTCACAAGTTGTGCACGATGGGGGCGCAAATTGTCGTCCATGAAGACGAATGCCTCGCCAATATGCTGCCGATATGGTTGCACTATCGGTCGGAGGATGACATTCACGTATCGTACAGTCGTTACGGTGCCTTCCATGACCACCAGCGGCGTACGTCGGCCCAACATAATGCCACCCCAAAACAGCAGGGAAGCTCCTCCTTGCTGCACTTGCTGGACAATGTCTAAGGCGTTCAGCCTGACCGCGTTGCCTCCAGACACGTCTCCGATAATTGTGTGGTTGAAGGCATATACGACACTCATCGGTGAAGAGAATGTGTTGCCAATCCTGAGCGGTCCATTCGGCATGTTGTTGGGCCCATCTGTACCACGCTGCATGGTGTCGTGGTTGCACAGATGGACCTCGGCGTGGACGTCGGGAGTGAAGTTGCGCATCATGCAGTCTACTGCGCATAGTTTGAGTCGTAACACGACGTCCTGTGGCTGCACGAAAAGCATTATTCAACATGGTGGCGTTGCTCTCAGGGTTCGTGCGAGCCATAATCCGTAGGTAGCGGTCATCCACTGCAGTAGTAGCTATTGGACGGCCTGAGCCAGGCATGTCCGACAGTTCCTGTCTCTCTGCATCTTCTCCATGTCCGAACAACATCGCCTTGGTTCACCCCGAGATGACTGGATCTTTCCCTTCTTGGGAACCCTTCCTGGCACAAAGTAACAATGCGCACGCAATCGAACCGCGGTATTGACCTTCTAGGCGCGGTTGACCTACAGACAACACGAGCCGTGTACCTCCTTCCTGGTGGAATGACTGGAACTGATCGGCTGTCGGACCCCCTCCGTCTAATAGGCGCTGCTCGTGCATGGTTGTTTACATCTTTGGGCAGGTTTAGTGACATCTCTGAACAATCAAAGAGACTGTGTCTATGATACAATATCCACAATCAACGTCTATCTTCAGGAGTTCTGGGAACCGGGGTGATGCAAGACCCTTTTTGATACGTGTATATGCGCCATAGACGGACGGACATTCGAAGAGGGCGCGAAAATCGACAGATGTCAGTCATGTAGCGGCTGCTTTTGTGCATGCGTCTCCACGCCAATTTCTGTAATAAAGTTAGTGATGCGAACTAGGAATCGCCAGCGAAAAACACTAACCTGAAGATGGCTGAATGGTTGTTAGCCGAAATAGCGTGGGAAGAAGTTGACGTAATCCGACTGCATTCCCGAAACCTCAGAGTGCTGTTACTATCGTCTGCAAGGTCATTAATATACAACATGAACAGCAAGAGTCAACACACTGTCCTGGGGCACACCTTAAGTTTCTGATTCTCTATCCAAGATACCAGGCTGCATCATTCCTACGGATAAAATCACAGTAGATACAAATTTCGCTTGATACCCCATACGATCGTTCTTTCGATAGCAAGCGTGTGTGTAGTACTGAGTCAAATGCTTCTCGAAGTCAGGAAATATTGCATCTACCTGCCAGCGGTGGTTCATGGCGTTCTAAATGGCTGTCTCTGAGCACTATGGGACTTAACATCTAAGGTCATCAGTCATCCTTGAAGACGTTGTTCTAGAAGGCTGGTCCGTTGAGAGCTGTAGTAGATCGCAAAATCGTCCACAAAGAGGGAGCCCGAGACATCAGGAAGGAGACAATCCATAATTGGATTGATGGCAATGGCAAACAGTACAACACTCCGCACGGAGCCCTGGGGTACCCCGTTTTCTTGGGAGAAAGTACGGGAGAGAGCAGTGTTCACCCGCACCCTAAATGTGCGCTCTGCCATAAATTCGCGAAGAAAAAGGGGCAGCCGACCTCGAAAGCCCCAAGAGAACAGTGTGCGGAGGATACCTGTCCTCCAACAGGTATCGTATGCTCTCTCCAGATCAAAAAATATTGCTACTGTTTGGCGTTTCAGGAGAAAATTATTCATGATATAAGTGGAGATAGCAACAAGATGGTCAACTGCAGAACGATGCTTCCGGAATCCGCATTGGGCAGGTGTTAAAAGTCTGCGGTATTCCAGCCACCAAGCTAAACGCTAATTCACCATACGCTCCAAAACCTTACAGACACTACTCGTGAGAGAAATGGGGCGATAGCTGGAGGGGAGATGTTTGTCCTTTCCAGGTTTCGGAACAGGAACGACGATAGCTTCCCGCCACCGTCTGGGAAAAGTGCTGTCGGTCCAAATACGGTTATAAAGGCGAAGGAGGTAACGCAGACTATGGGTTGATAAATGCAGCAACATTTGGACGTGGATACCATCCGGTCCTGGGGCGGAGGAGCGAGAAGAAGAGAGTGCATGTTGGAGTTCCCGCATGGAGAAAACAGTATTGTAGCTTTCGCGATTTTGAGAGGAGAAAGCAAGAGGTCGCACTTCCGCTGCATGTTTCTTCGGGAGAAACGCTGGCGGGTAATTGGAAGAGCTCGAAATCTCAGCAAAGCGCTGACCCAATGAGTTAGAAATTGCGACGGGGTCCACTAATGTATCATGCGCGACAGTGAGCCCTGAGACCGGGGAGAAACTAGGCGCGCCTGAAAACCGTCGAAGCCGACTCCAAACTTCCGAGGAGGGAGTGAAGGTGTTAAATGAGCTAATAAAAAATTTCCAGCTTGCCTTCTTGCTATCGCGGATGACACGACGGCATCGCGCTCGAAACTGCTTATAGCGGATACAGTTGGCCAAAGTAGGATAATGGCGGAAAACGCGGAGAGCACGTCGCCGCTCACGTATTGCGTCACGGCATGCCTCGTTCCACCAAGGAACTGGGGGGCGCCGGGGCAATTCGGAGGTGCGTGGTATTGAACGTTCCGCAGCTGTAAGAATAACGTCGGTAACGTGTGTGACCTCATCGTCAACGCTGGGAAAGTGACGGTCATCGAATGTCGCTAGAGACGAAAAAAGTGTCCAGTCGGCCTGGGCAAACTTCCAGCGTCTCGGACGCATATATGGCAGTTGAGGCTGCAGTCTAAGGACACATGGAAAGTGGTCACTCGAGTGTGTATCATCAAGGGCGAACCATTCGAAGCGCCGAGCCAGCGGAACAGTACCGACCGCAAGGTCCAAATGAGATAAATTTGTCGTGGAGGCAGACAAAAATGTAGGGACCCCAGTGTTGAGGCAAACTAGATCCGCTTGGTGGAAGACGTCTATCAATAGTGAGCCACGTGGACAAGGATGTGGAGATCCCCAAAGCGGGTGGTGGGCATTGAAGTCCCCAACCAGCAAATAGGGGGGTGGAAGCTGACCAAGAAGATGAAGGAGATCAGCTCGTGCCATTGGTGTGGACGATGGAATGTATACAGTACAAAGAGAGAACGTGTATCCGGAAAGGGAAAGACGGACGGCGACAGCTTGGAAGGAAGTGTTTAAGGGGATTGGGTGATAATGGAGAGTATCATGGAGAAGAATCATGAGTCCTCCATGGGCTGGAGTGCCGTCAGCAGAGGGGAGATCATATCGGACGGACTGAAAATGAGGGAGAACAAAGCGGTCATGGGGACGCAGCTTTGTTTCCTGAAGACAGAAGATGACCGGCGAGTAGGATCGTAAGAGGATCGACAATTCATCCCTATTGGCTCGAATGCCGCGGATATTCCAGTGGATAATGGACATGGGGTGAACAGAAAATGGAGGAATGTGACCAAAGTTGCTGTCAACTCAAAGACTGCTCGGAGCTAGCGACCGACAGCATGGAATGGCATTCAGCCGAAGACAGAAGATCCTGATCCATAGGTTGGTCAGGAGCAGCTCCTGCCACCAGCAATCGGCCGGTTGACCGGCCACCAGCAGTGCGCCTCGGCGACACAGAATACGGCCGAGGGTGATTTCCGCCAGGTGGTGCTGTAGATGGGACACGCCTTGGCGGAGAAGGAGAGGAACTGGGTTTCTTGGTAGCCTTCTTAGAAGTATGATGTTGAGATGAAGGAGGAACCGATGGTTGGGAAGTTGCGGTACGTAAAAACTCTTCACGAGTATGCTCTCTTTTGGAAGGCTTGGTGTCTGACTTTTGGGCTCGAGATTTAGCAGAACCCGATGAAGGGTGAGCCATAGAGTGGGCAGGCGAAAGTGGTGAGGTTGAACGGGCGATCTTTGCGCTGGCCGATCTGACGACCGTGGCACTAAAGGTGAGGTCGCAAGTCTGCGTGGCCGCCTCCTTTGTTGGTCGAGGAGAAGCAAGGACAGTGCTGTATTTTCCTGTCTGAGACACGGTGGGCTGGCGACTGGCGAATAATTTTCGAGCAGCAAAGGTCGACACCTTTTCCTTCACTCTTATTTCCTGGATGAGCTTTTCGTCCTTAAAAACGGGGCAATCTCGAGAGGAAGCAGCGTGGTCACCCATACAGTTGATGCAGTGAGGGGATGGAGGTGGACAAGCACCCTCATGGGCATCCTTGCCACACGTAACACATTTGGCCGGATTGGAACAGGACTGGCTGGTGTGATTGAACCGCTGACACCGATAGCAACGCGTAGGGTTTGGGACATAAGGGCGAACGGAAATTATCTCATAGCCTGCTTTGATTTTCGATAGGAGTTGAACTTTGTCAAATGTCAAAAAGACAGTGCGGGTTGGAATGATGTTCGTGTCAACCCTTTTCATAACTCTATGAACAGCCGTTACGCCCTGGTCAGACAGGTAGTGCTGAATTTCTTCATCAGACAATCCATCGAGGGAGCGTGTATAAACGACTCCACGCGAGGAATTTAAGGTACGGTGCGGTTCCACCCGGACAGGGAAGGTGTGGAGCAGAGAAGTACGCAGCAATTTTTGTGCCTAGAGGGCACTGACTGTTTCTAACAACAGGGTGCCATTCCGTAATCTGGAACAAGACTTTACAGGACCTGCAATTGCGTCGACACCTTTCTGAATAATGAAAGGGTTGACCGTGGAGAAGTCGTGACCTTCGTCAGACCGAGAAACAACAAGGAACTGTGGCAACGATGGAAGAACTGTCTGTGGCTGAGACTCAGTGAACTTACGTTTGTGAGCAGACATAGTGGAAGGTGAGGAAACCATTGCGGAAGAATCCCCCATGATTACCGGCGTCTCCGATGGCGCGCTCCTCCCTTGTGGGGGCCCTCTCTGAGGGCACTCCCGCCTCAGGTGATTGTTCACACCTCAGGTCACACCTCCCGACAAACGGACGGAGGGACCAATCTGCACTTTCGGAAGGTATCAGCTCGGGTAATCACCCCTCCCTGGGCCTGGCCGTTACCAGGGGGTACGTACGTGTCCTACCTGTCTACCCGGGGCGGGGAATTACGCGTTACCCCGTCACCGGCTACGCATGGAAGTGCATGGGTCGGCCTTCAGACACGCACAGGGAGGAAAAAAGGAAAGGGAAAGGAAAGAAGAGGGGTCTCAAACGCCGCAGCGGAGAAAAGGCAAAGAGAAGAGGAAAGGAAAAGAAAAGGACAGAGGAAGGACGAAGACTTGCAAGTGTAGAAAGCAAGGAAGTTGGAACAGTTTCGAGCGTCCGTCTCCGGACGTAGGCACAAACCATACTCCCAGATGGGGAGAAAGGGAAGCAAAGAGCCAGAGGTGAGGGGAGGAAGGGCGAAGATGCGAGATGGGGAAGAATGCGGAAAGGGAAGGTATGCAGCCCGGAAAGGAAGGAAGGCCACATTAGCTCGGGGTCCCGTGCTCGCTACGCACGTATCCACAAAAGAGTTGTGGACCCCCTGGGGGAGGGGGGTCCTGGTCTGGTTGTTCCAGACTAAAGACTTTCTATCAATACAAATGCGCCTCTGAGGGAGATGAAGAAGGCTCGCCACACAATCACTGACAGTACAGTGATTGATTTTCACAAGCGAAGTCACACAGTAACTCCGATACAGTCAACTTTAGCCAAAACTGCCCAAGACAGACAACATAGGCCACTTGTACGCTCAATTGCCAACTGTACTCGGAAAGTTACGTTGAAGTCAAAACTTAGCAACTTCGTTAAACAGTTACAATCAAATAAAAGTATATTAGACAGCCAACGGAAGGCAGGCTGTCCAGTGCAGCGAGAGCTCAGTCTTGTAACTTACTCCGACCTAAAAGCGAGAGCTGACTCTTCAAGAGCACTCGTACAAGCCGAACACAGAACATTCCCGCCCCCACGACAGTGGCCGTGGTTAAACGTTCCAATCAACAACTCGAAAACCGGCGGAGAGTTCCACTCTATTGCCGAAGCACTACCATTCCACCAATGGATATTCTTGGCGGCAATTTCTGCACCGATTTTGCTACGTCACGGAGCTATGCCCTGAGCAAGCCAATCACAGTTACGATTTTGCAGAAAACGTGGGAATTTGCCCGCCAAGACTGCATGGGAACACAAGTCATTCCCACGCTTCGCTGGTAGCCCGCCAGAAAGTGTTTTCGCTAAGTTTCTGCGAAGTAACGGAATCTCTAGCCCAGCCGCTCCTTCAGGCCCCTGCGGACGTGTCTCCGCCGCTATTGACAATGTCGGCGTCTGGAAAGCATTCACTCGACTTCCTCACACCCATCGGCTCAACCCTTTCAAGATCAGCAGAGCCCGCCTGTCACCGGACCACCCGGGTGATGAGAGATGCTGCATGGGAAGACCGCGTGTTAAGGAATAGCGACTTTCCACCGCATGCAATTAGAGAGGAAAATCGAATTACTCAGAGTAAGATAGAAATATGAGAGGGGGCTTCTGCCACCTCTTAAGGTACGATGTCACTGTTGCTCGTATTCTGTTCGATTTTTGCTAGCATCATTAATGTTGAGGGAGGTAAATGATTCCACAGTTTTTTTGTTTGATTTAAAACAGATACTTGTTTCGTGACATGGTGTTCTGCTGACTCACGTATAGTTTACGAATCCGTGTGTGAACTGCTTGATTTAATTGTTTTGTAACACTATTGCTCGTATTCGACTTCATGTTTGTTCGCATTGGTTTTTCGTATTTTCTCATATTTAATGGAAATCTCCATGTTTACAGCTTTTGGCGGAACTGGTATTAAATTTTCTTACATCCTGTCACGAAATGAGTATGCAATGGATGATATTACTTCTTCCCTAGCGACTACAGCATTCTTCCCTGCAAATTCTAAAAATGCAACAGTAGTACTAAACGTTAGGAATGCGTCGTACAAGCGTTACATTTTACCAGAAGTCAGTGTAACTGAATCATCCCCCCACTCCAATGAAAATTTTAAAGCGAATAACACAGACTTCCAAGCTTTCATCGTTGGATATGGCAATGACTTCTGTACAACTAGAGTTCACTAAATGGACTATCATTCAGTACAGTGTAAATAAGTTTGCACTATCCCACGTAAAAACACGCATATCGATGTAGAATATCTTTGCTGCACACAATAACTACGTGTACTGTCACCATTCAAAGCAAAATTACATACTCATTCCGTGACAAAATGCAATATAGTTTAATACCAGTCTGTCAAAACCAGCAAAGAGTTTTCCATTAAATGACACAAAGTACGAAAAACAGATGCAAACAAAAATAAGATAGAACACGTGCAATATGCTTACGAAGAATTTAAATCGAGCAGTTCACACACGGATTCGTAAGCAGGAAAAAATATACACGAGTCCCCAGAACGCCATATGACGACACCACGTTATGTTTCATATGAAACAAAAACAAATGTAAAACCATTTACTCCGCCAAATATTACGGATGCGAGCAGAAATCAAACACAATATGAGCAACATATTTAAAATGTAATTAAAAGAGTGCAATACACGCCACAAGTCGTAATGAGGAACACACTGCTATGAAATCAGCTTCTGTTTACTACGAAAGGAAAGCAAATACGGAAGACTAAGTCACCCACTATGGAAACGAAATGATGGATTGATAAACTTGCAGCGCTCCAAGTGGTCTGGCAGCGAACCATGGTCGCCTTACCGGAAGTCACCATAGGAGCTTCATCCCTTTGGAAGCAGAGGGACCATGCCAAGCTGCAGCTGTCAGCCTGCGATTCGCACTAGAATGTTGGAGGTGATGCATTCGCTGGCCTGCGCTGGAGGAGACGTGTTGCAGCCCCAAGCCAAAAACCAGAGTTGAAGAACAAATCGAATTAGCAAAAAATAAACTGGCAGTTTTCTTCTTTTTTAGATCAGAGAAAAACCAGGATGCTAAAGTTATAAGGGAAATCTTAACTAATGCAATAAATCCTAGACTTGATAAAATAAAAGTTAAAGCAATAAGGAATACAGCAAACACAGTAATTCTTGAAACTGAAACACGAGCAGACGTGTGGAAGATTATTGAAAAGATGTCAAACTTAAAGGATATTTGATGTGAAGAACCCAGAAAACTAAGACGACTACTGGCAATACGTAGCGTCCCAACAAAACTTACAGATCAAACATTTCTAGAAGAATTGCTTGAGCTAAATCTTGTCGACCACATCACCAAAGAGGAATTTCAGGAAGAATTCAAAGTACAATTCAAAACATGCCCGAAAGGGAAAAGAACGAAAAATAATATTCTAGACGTGGCACCAAGGGTCGGATTACTGCTATTACAGAGGGATAGGGTATACACACAGTTTAAATCTTTGCGCATTAGGGACTATGTGTCAGTAAAAAAGTGCTTCAACTGTCGGGATTTTGGCCATTCTTCGAAAAAAATGTGACAGGGACGCTATCTGCGAGAAATGTGCCAAACCTGGTCACAAAAATTCGAATGTCATGAAAAACAACTGTTGGCTGTATTGCTTACAAGAACAGGAATAGAACATGTAACAAATCTGGGGCATTAGAATTCCCTACTTACAAAAAACTTTACAAAAGATAAATAAAAGAAACGGTAGTATGTCACAAACGAAGTCAACTAACACACACCAAAACAAAAACAGTGAGATAACACCCTTTGGAAATCTAGGTAGGGATATGAATACAAATATCATCAACAGAAATGTAAAAACGTCCTCTCAATAAAACACAGATATGAACATCAGCATTCCACGCCACAGAAGCAAACACAAATCACCAGTAACCATAACAAGAGCGTGGCGAATTACAGTAGCCTGTAGGCAACAATTTGGGCTGCTGCTGACCACAGAACCACGGACCACGGACACGAATCCCCTCAATAGTTGCAGCATCATGCAGAAACAATATTTTAACCTAACAGATTACATCGGCGATACATGTTTCTACGGCACCATGGACTACAATGTGGAGAGGCATATCAAAAATAATAAGACTTAGAAAAAGATACTCATGATAAATGACGATATTGCCAAAAATCAAAGACAGCACAGGAGAGAGAAATTAGACTTCAACATCACCGCGACTCTAAAACACGATACAAAGACGAACTACCTAAGACTGTGGAGGACCACTGGGACACATATGTTATGACAAACTTACAGAACAACGTCTGGAGGAGGGGGCGGGGTGGGGGGTAGGGTGGGCGGGTTGGGGGGAGCCGTTTAAACCGCAGACTGGACGTATAAAGACCCCCAACAGAATCTTAAACACTGAAGAAACCAGATGGTACTAGCACAAGAGGCTGGAGATGCACAGCACAGTATGTACTTCCTGGTGATGGCCATACTCAGAATAATCAGCTTCACCACCATCGAATACTTCTTTATGACAAATACGAAAACGAAGGTATCATCACTCTGCTCTTTGGAAAGTTGCATCGGCAATACACAAAATATGACAAAAAGGCTCCTGACTCTGATGGCATCCACCCCAAAATCATCAAACAAGCTGCTGCACTTATCGTACCATACCTGACAGACTTACTGACTAAAACTCTACTAGAAGGACGAATACCGAATTCATGGAAGACGGCAAATGTAGTTATAATCAAGAAGGCAGAGGACAAATATCCGACTGATCTTAAGACACACAGACCAATATGCCTCTTTAACATTCTGGCAAAGATACAGGAGACACTGCTGTGCGACAGACTTAAGTCGCACGGGCAGCACTTCAGCCTTAGCCCACATCAGTCTGGTTTTCGACCACACACATCCATCGAAGACGCACTAAACAGGACCATAGAAATGATACAGACAATACAAGATAAATACATAGCAGCACTCCTAATTGACGTATCTGGTGTTTTCGACAACTTATGGGGGTCGCAGCTGTTTACAAGACGTCGTCAAAAGATTATTAAGAGGGTAACAAAGGGCTGCCAGAAAGGATCCAAATGGGGACCGATTTTCTGGGGCACAGCCGTAGAACTACTACTACTACCCGCCAGGGTAGCCGAGAGTGCTAATGCGCTGCTTCCTGGACTCGGGTAGGTGCCCTGGCCCAAAATCGAATCCGCCCGGCGGACTAACGACGAGGGCCGGTGTGCCGGCCAGCCTGGATGTGGTTTTTAGGCGGTTTTCCACATCCCACTAGGTGAATACTGGGCTCGTCCCCACGTTCCGCCTCACACGACTCGCAGACATTTGAAACACGTTTGCACTATTCCATGGATTACACTAGATGCATACGGTTGGGGTACACACATTCTGTCCTGGGGAGGGGAGGGAGGGGAGGGGGGGAGGTGGGGAGGGGGGGAGGGAGGGTGTTGCAGGGTGGCGACAGGAAGGGCATCCGGCCATCCCTTAAAATAAACACGCCAAATCCGGTTAACCATAACAGCAGACCCCGCAAGTCGGGATAAACGCTTGGAAAGAGAGAGAGCGCCATAGAACTACTACTGAATGCACTAGAAGACAACGACATGGCAAACAGGGCGGTTGCATACATTGATGACCTTACGGTCATGGCGTCTGTCAACGTCAGGCCCCAATCAGATTGTAAAGCTATGCGACTCCTCGCGTTCGTTGGTGAATGATGCACAAACAACAAACTCATGATAGTAAGTAACAACACTGTTTACCTACTTCTAAGAAGTTAACTGAAAAGAAATCCAATGAAAGTAAACAACATAAAAAGGAAAGCTATGACAAGATAGCTCGGTATTTATATCGACGAACATTTACACTTTAACGAACATGACAGACTAACAATTAACAAAATGATGAAACTCATGCATAAACTTGCAAGACTGAACTCTGTACGACAGTCTACCCCTAAAGACAATGAGAACGTATACACAGCACTCTTTGAGTCAATAACTTGTTTTGTGGCTAGTGCTTGGGCACATCGATTATGCATAGGTACGCATAACACCATTCTTTGACGTGGTCAAGGGAGTGTTCTACTCACAATCTCGGAGGCTTTCGGCTCGACCTCGATTGAGGCACTGTGTGAGGTGCAGGGAGTTTCCTCTATGGATATTACAATTCGCTTCAGAGCAGCGGTGCACTGGTTTAAGAGGGGAAGACGCGACAAAATAAGAGAAATAACTGGACAAGACATAACCGACAAACTCAAACAAGTGGAGAACTGATACATGGCAGGCATAATGGGACACAACGGATAACGGAAGACGGGTCTGCTCTTTCTTTGCCAGAATCCGAGAGCAAACCCAACATGCAGCATGGTGCACTTTCTCACGGATCACGGCTCGTATCCTGTGCATCTCCACAGGCTTGTGCCTGTGGTGAGAATGGCGCACCTAAACACATAGTGCTCATCTACGATGCCTTAGGACATATAAGACCGAGTTTAGGGAGCCAACTCATAAGAGTTAATACACAGAAAAGATGGCTGGAATCCTCTAAGCAACTGCGCAGACGAAGTATCTCAAGGATTGCATGCCGAACACCAACAGGAGAGTCCATACGCTAGACTAAGACAGGCTCAACGTCAGACAGTTCAGCAGTAGATAGTGAACGACACAGATACAAACACAGACACTGACTCGACACAGGAAGTGAAGACGGGATACACATACAAACATAGAAAAACTGAGCTATGGTTCTTTAACACTAAATCAGGTCAATCTGAAAATATAACTTGTTTTGGTTGGCAGGAGAGCCAACACTGGGTTACTAGAGGAGGCCGAAAGGCACGCGTTTTAGCTCACGCGGGCTGGCGTGAGGTCTGGAACAGGACAAGGAAATTAGAATTTAGAAAAATGGACGTAGCTGGTGGAATACTTAACTTTAATCAGTTAATGAAGAACGTCGGTCTTGACGGTACATGATTCACAATATCAATAGTAACTGATAATGGCGCCTTGCTAGGTCGTAGCAAATGACGTAGCTGAAGGCTATGCTAAACTATCGTCTCGGCAAATGAGAGCGTATTTTGTCAGTGAACCATCGCTAGCAAAGTCGGTTGTACAACTGGGGCGAGTGCTAGGAAGTCTCTCAAGACCTGCCGTGTGGCGACGCTCGGTCTGCAATCACTGATAGTGGCGACACGCGGGTCCGACGTATACTAACGGACCGCGGCCGATTTAAAGGCTACCACCTAGCAAGTGTGGTGTCTGGCGGTGACACCACATAACTCTCTATGAAGTTCGTTCTTATACCTTTTCATAGCATGTAACTATCTGAAGTTATATAACTCTTCTTCTTCTTCTTCTTCTTTCGCTAAATCAGGTACGACTGGCTCGACGCCTCACCGAGCCATCGCACCTGATGCAGTTGACTACGACATATTATATCAACTTCCAGTCTCCACTGTTACCTTAAGTTTGGTAACACATTGTAACCAAATTAATCAATATATTATCATTACCACAGTCAAGATAATATATGTAACAGATGTAACCATACACGTAGACCTTATAAACGGAAGAAATGTCACATAATATCTAAGTCAAATTTCCATCCCTTATTTCTTCCATTAAATAATTTTAATTTAAAATACGTTCACAAACCCCCGCCTCCATGAACCATGGACCTTGCCGTTGGTGGGGAGGCTTGCGTGCCTCAGCGATGCAGATAGCCGTGCTGCAGGTGCAACCATAACGGAGGGGTATCTGCTGAGAGGCCAGACAAACGTGTGGTTCCTGAAGAGAGCCAGCAGCGTTTTCAGTAATTGCAGGGGCAACTGTGTGGATGATTGACTGATCTGGCCTTGTAACACTAACCAAAACAGCATTGCTGTGCTGGTACTACGAACGGCTGAGAGCAAGAAGAAACTACAGCCGTAATTTATCCCGAGGGCATGCAGCTTTACTGTATGGTTAAATGATGATGGCGTCCTCTTGGGTAAAATATTCCGGAGGTAAAATAGACCCCCATTCTGATCTCCGGGAAGGAACTACTCAGGAGGAAGTCGTCATGAGAAGAAACAAAACTGGCGTTCTACGGATCGGAGCGTGGAATGTCAGATCCCTTAATCAGGCAGGTAGGTTAGAAAATTTAAAAACGGAAATGGATAGGTTAAAGTTAGATATAGTGCTAATTAGTGCAGTTCGGTGGCAGGAGGAACAGGACTTCAGGTGAATACAGGGTTATAAATACAAAATCCAATAGGGGTAGTGCAGGAGTAGGTTTAATAACGAATAAAAAAATAGGAACGCGGATAAGCTAGTACGAACACCATAGTGAACGCATTATTGTAGCTAAGATAGACACGAAACCCATGCCTACCACAGTAGTACAAGTGTATATGACAACTAGCTCCGCAGATGATGAAGAGACTGAAGAAATGTATGATGAGGCAAAAGAAATTATTCAGATAGTTAAGGGAGACGAAAATTAAATAGTCATGGGGGACTGGAATTCGATAGTAGGAAAAGGAAGAGAAATAAAAGTAGTAGGTGAATATGGACTGGCAGTAAGGAATGAAAGGGGAAGCCACCTGGTAAAATTTTGCACAGAGCATAACTTAATCAATACTTTAAGAATCATGAGAGCAGATTGTATACCTGGAAGAGACCTGGAGACACAGGAAGGTTTCAGGTTGGCTATATAATGGTAAGACAGAGATTTATAACCAAATTTTAAATTGTAAGACATTTCCAAGGGTAGATGTGGACTCTGACCACAATTTATTAATTATGAACTGTAGATTAGAACTGAAGAAATTACTGAAAGGTAGGAATTTAAGGAGATGGGGCCTGGATGAACTGAAACAGCTAGATTTTCAAAGCGAGCATTAGGGAACGGCTCACAAATACAGGGGAAAGGAATACAGTAGAAGAAGAATGGGTGGTTTTCAAAAAATGGTTCAAATGGCTCTGAGCACTATGGGACTTAACATCTATGGTCATCAGTCCCCTCGAACTTAGAAATACTTAATCCTAACTAACCTAAGGACAGCACACAACACCCAGTCATCACGAGGCAGAGAAAATCCCTGACCCCGCCGGGAATCGAACCCGGGAACCCGGGCGTGGGACGCGAGAACGCTACCGCACGACCACGAGCTGCGGACAATGGGTGGTTTTGAGAGATGGAATAGTGAAGGCAGCAGGGGATAAAGTAGGTAAAAAGACGAGGGCTAGCAGAAAACCTTATTTAACACAAGAGATATTGAATTTAGTTGATGAAAGCAGAAAACATAAAAAATGCAGCAAATGAAGCAGGCCAAAAGGAATACAAACGTCTCAAAAATGAGATAGACAGGAAATACAAAACGGCTAAGCGGGAATGGCTAGAGGACAAAAGTAAGGATGTAGAAGTATATACCACTAGGGGTAAGATAGATGCCGCCAGAGAAAAATTAAGGAGACCTTTGGAGAAAAGAGAAGGACCACCTGTATGAATATCAAGAGCTCAGATGGTAAACCGGTCCTAAACAAAGAAGGGAAAGCCGAAAGGCTGAAACATTATATAGAAGGTCTAAACAAGGGTAATGTACTTGAGAGCAATATTGTGGAAATGGAAGAGGACGTAGATGAAGATGAAATGAGAGATATGATACTGCGTGAAGAATTTGACAAAGCACTAAAGGGCCTAAGTAGAAACGAGACCCTGGGAGCAGACAACATTCCGTTAGACCTATTGATAGCCTTGGGAAAGCCAGCCATATCGAAACACTCCATCTGGTGGGCAAGATGTATGAGACAAGTGAAATACCCTCAGACTTCAAGAAGAATATAGTAATTCCAATTCCAAAAGAAAGCAGGTGCTGATAGATGTGTAAATTACCGAACTATCTGTTTAATAAGTCGCGGATGCAAAATAATAACACGAATTCTATACAGACGAATGGAAAAACTGTTAGAGACCGACCTCGGGGAAGATCAGTTTGGATTCCGTAGAAATGTAGGAACACGCGAGACAATACTGACCCTACGACTTACATTAGAAGATAGGTTAAGGAAAGGCAAACCTACGTTTATAGCATTTGTAGACTCAGAGAAAGCTTTTGAAAATGTTGACTGGAACACTCTCTTTCAAATTCTGATGGTGGTAGGGGTGAAATACATGGAGCGAAAGGATATTTACAATTTGTATAGAAACAGATGGCAGTTATAAGAGTTGAGTGGCACGAAAGGGAAGTAATGGTTGAGAAGGGTTGTAGCCTATCCCCAGTGTTATTCAACCTGTACACTGAACAAGCAGTAAAGGAAACCAAAGAAAAAAATTGAGTAGGAATTAAAATCCAGAGAGAAGAAATAACCTTGAGGTTCGCCGATGACATTCTAATTCTGTCAGAGACAGCAAGGGACTTGGAAGAATAGTTAAACGGAATGGCCAGTGTCTTGAAAGGAGGATATTAGATGAACATCAACAACAGCAAAACGAGGATAATGGAATGTTGTGGAATTAAATCAGGTGATGCTGAGGGAATTAGATTTGGGAGTGAGACACTTAAAGTAGTAGGTGAGTTTTGCTATTTGGGCAGCCAAATAAATGAGGATGGTCGAAGTGGAGAGGATATAAAATGTATACTGGCGTAGTGAAGGAAATCGTTTCTGAAGAAGAGAAATTTGCTAACTTCGAGTTAGATTTAAGTGCCAGGAAGAAGAATACTGAAGGTTAGGTTGGTAGTTCACGTAACTAATGAGGAGGTACTGAACAGATCTAGGCAGAAGAGTAATTTGTGGCACAACTTGACAAGAAGAAGGGATCGGTTGGTAGGACACTTTCTGAGGCATCAAAGGATCATTAATGTAGTACGGAAGGGAAGCGTGGAAGGCAAAAATCGTAGAGGGAGACCAAGAGATGAATACACTAAGGAAATTCAGAAGGATGTAGTTTGCAGCAGTTGCTAAGAGATGAAGCGACTTGCACAAGATAGAGTAGCATGGAGAGCTGCATCAAACCAGTCTTTGGGCTGCAGACCGCAAGAACAACAACAACAACATTAACAACCTATAATGTATTTTAATTATTATCATTATCTAAGTTAGCAATTAGTTTAAACAAAATTGATTTGTAAAATCCTCAAAAACTACTAGTAAGAAAACTGAATTTGTATGATAGAACTTGTAAAACAACAAAATGTACAACTTGCTATATAACAACAGGCAGCAGGTCTTTACTTGATAAATAAATAAATAAATAGTCCGAAGGCTCCGGGGAGCCTCAAATAGAGGTGCGTCGGTACCTAATGGTTACTGCTGAATAGTTTCTCTTCGTAAACAGCAATCCGCATGAGTGAACCACTTGATATTGGTCATGTTTTAGGTACTTTGACTAAACACGACTCTGGGATTTTGTCTCCACTCATTACTAGAATATTTTTGTCACTTACCGTTTCTTTTACTTTTTGCACAGATTTGTTACAGTGGAACATAATAAGATGCATCCCATACCAAGGCCACATTAAACTGTAAGTCAATATATGGGCATACAATAAGTTCCCTTTAATTTACGTCTATGGTCACAAACTTTTTGTTAACAGATTATCGGTTTCGCTCTACAATGACCATCATCAGATCTGCAGCAAACAATGGGAAGAAACATAAATACACTCGCAGATAGTCTACAGCTTCTGAGAGTGTATTTATGTTTCTTCCTATTTTTTTGCTGCACATCTGATGATGGTCATTGTAGACCGAAACCGATAGTCTGTTAACAAAAAGTTTGGGACCACAGACGTAAATTAAAGGAGACTTATTGTATATACGGGTCACTGTTTTATTCGCGACAATGTCGCTTGTGAAAATATGGGTATACCTTTTTGCGTCAGTCAATTCGAAGGGCGGAGGAAGGCAGTAAAAAACCACCTCCGATAGGACCATGTATATTAAAGCACTACGGTGTTCAAACCAACCTCCGGCTTGACAATAGTTCTACCTCAGTTGGCTATAGTAATATGTGCACAACAAACAAAACACACATTAGAAAAACATGTGGGTTGTAGAGACTAAGCTACATTTCACAGTACACCATCCGTCCAAAAAGTTCCTAGACTGATTCTGTTCCCGGTGCATAGGCTACGTTAGCGTAGTAACTACGGTTACAGTTTGAAGTAACAACTGGAAACAGCAAATGTGCATTCGACAAGTGAGCTGTGAGCAGTCAGTGTTAAGTAGTGGACGTGCGGCCGTAGTGTGTCAATGTTGTGTTACACATCGCAATGGAGCAACATCTCTAAATCGGGTGTTCAAGACATTGTCGAGAATGTTTTGAAGAAGATGGAAGTGTGTACAATGTTTGTCCCCCAAATCTTGACTCCCACACGAAAACGGCGCATGGGCGTCTGCCACGATTTGATTGAAATTCAAAACGCGGACAATTCTTTTCTGGGAAAAAATCATCACGAGTGACATGATTGGTGTTATCGATAATAAATTACCGCAAAACGACGAACTACAGAAATTCAAATGGTTTTTCAACGCTTTTAGGAAATATCCGGCATTCAGCCAATGCGACTCGCAATTTAATAACATCCCTTAGGACTTTTTTGACAGTTTCTCATTGTTGTATGAACGTTCTGTGCGTTGTACTCAAGTGGAGGAAAGATTATTTAGAATACCTGAAGCATTAAGACCGTGAATCTTAATTTCTCTCTACTTTTTATTAATCCACTCTGGAAAAGTTTTGGACTGACGTGGCACATTTTAACATTGTATCGTTTCTCATTGTTGTAACACACAATGTACTAGTGTCTTCTGGTCATAAAATAAAAGGTTTATAAATTTAACTCGCCTTGGAAAAGTGATTCGAGATTGGGAAGAACAACTGAGGTGTGGATTAAATGGCCAGATGCGATTGGGCAATAAAAGCAAGAATATTATAATTCAGTGTTTAGCATTTATCTGGCGTCTTGCAATACCGTCTGCAAACATAATAATGGCAACAAGAGCAATAAACATTTTGAAAAGAATTGTAGAAAAGACAGGTCTTCAAACATCTTACTTAAGGACGGAATATATGACAAATATGAAAATGCTCCAAATTTCATGAGCGCAGGTTACGGAGAAGTTAAGAGTATACAAATTTAAGTATGTTGGAGACGTAATACAGAAGAATGGGGGTGACGGGGAGGCTAATAAACTCGATACAAGAAAGATGGAAATGACTTTTTGTTGTCTAAGGATGTGTATAACAAGAGATATATATCCTCTCAAGCAAATGTGCAGTTTTATGTTAAGTTAATAAAATGCAAATGTTTATATGCAACCAAATGCCTGAATTTGCCTAAGACAAGAGAAATAGAAAAGAAAGAGATGAAAACTCTAAGAAAAACATTGGAGTCAATAAAACACCACTGTGTATATCGGAACAGGAGTAACGAAAATCTGTACAAGAAAACTGAACACCTGAATGAGAAAAAGTAGAATAATGTTTTACCGTCATCTGGTTCAATGACTGAAACCAGGGTATGCAAAGGAATTTTTGAACATATCTACGGGGAAGTCGCCCAGGCGCTAGAACCACGAACAAATCAAAAGTGATCTGAAAGGATGAAGAACATTAAATTCAGGAATATGAAATTGAGGACAGAGTTACGTTTAGAAAGAAAGTTTAAGCTTCCATCTCCAGAGCAAACCAAGAAAGAAAATTGGGGTGAAGTGGTCAGAATTCCGGAAAGAGCAGCACTCTGATCTAATTAAAAATTATTGGGAAAACCGGACGTTAACGTAGTTATTTACATTTTCCATATGAGAACCAAATCGAACACGAAACACTCCACTTCTCACAATTAGAGGTTCAGAAAGGTTAATAAATAATTTACATGGGCCCTTTTCCCATGTACAGGTTTCTTAGCTGCAATTCAGCTCCAGGCTCCAGGGGGGGGGGGGGGGGGAGGGAGCAGGATGTCTCCTTTTCTCCTTTCGTAGGTTTTCTGATGTTCCGTCGAGCGAAGAATCGTCAAAGTTGAAACGTCAAGGCAAGGGCCAGTTCGCTTCGTCGACATCAATGAGCACAATTTGACATCTGATTAAGTTCGAAAGGGGCTGGATTATCGGTATACGGTGTGAGATTGTCATACTCTGTGAGATACCGGCTCGCACATGTGACATGCTTTTACAACAAAGATGCATGAATGGAGTCAGTAATTAGACATAAAGATTAGATTTTAACTTCCGGTCAACGACGAGGTCGATACGAACTGACGATAGGATAGAAATGAGGAAGGAAGGGGACGGCGATCGGCTATGTCATTTTAAAAGGACCATTCCGGTACTTGCTTTGAGCAAATTAAAGAAGCCGTGGATTGCTGGATGGAGATTTTTGCCAGTGAGCGCCCGAATGCGATAAGTAAGTGTGGTGTATCTGGCAATGAAACGTTACAAGGAGCCGGACATGCCTATAAGTTTGTGTGTTTGCCATATTAAATTTAAGATACATTTTTTCTCTTACCCACCGACCGAGGTGGTGCTGTGGTTACCACACTGGACTCGCATTCGGGAGGACAAGGTTGAAACCTGCGCCAGGCTATCTTGGTTTAGGTTTTCCGTGATTACCCTAAATCGCTTCAGGAAAATGCCGAGATGGTTCCTTTAAAAGGGCACGGCCGATTTCCTCCCCCTTCCTTCCCTAATCCGAGCTTGTGCTCCGTCTCAAATGAGCTCGTTGTCGACGGGACATCCTCCTCCTCTTCTTATCTTACACTACCTGCAGTACAAAGATAACTGTTTTCGAGTAGCATGGTAGGTGTTTCTGACAGCTTTTTAAAAATGTTTTTCAGTACATTGGCAGTTATTCTTCAAATACAACACTTTTTTATAGTTCATACAGATGTTTAATTTTTTGACATATTATGAAAACGCTATTACGGAATTCATTTACTGTAAAATCACTAAAAATTTTAAGTTTTTTTTATCTCTAACACTTCACTTCAAAATGTTCCTTACATAGCAAAAAAGCACATTTGCGGGAACGGTCGCTGAAGTTTCATTAGTAGTTTAATGTAAGGAAAGATTTTCTCGGCTGACACAGAGTTATTGAAGAAATGTCCTCCTTGTCCTACACAGAATCAAAATGAGAGTGTGAACACCGCGACTGGATACGGAATTCAGGTCCTCAGAACAAAGAAGCTTTTCTGCGTTGGATATCTGAGTGGAGGTATCCCCGCACACAACCTCACTGATACTAGGCGCCACTATCGCAAGAAACTGTTGTTATTCTGCTATGTATATACCTACTTACAGTTTGTTCTATTTAAAAACTCATTAGTGTATCCTATCATGTTTGCACTGAACTAACAATACAATTCCCAAAGGCTACAGTAAAGATATTATCTATAATATCAAATAAGGAACACTTCCTAATGTGCTGCGAAATTATATTTATTTGGTCACGAACCTCCTCTCGGCTTCTAAGCTTCTAAGTTCCGAAAAACTTGGTGACCAAATAAACATATTTTTCCTGAACAACAGGAAGTTACATAAATGTCATATTCTGACAAGCAACGAAGGAAAATTCTGTTAATGTTATATTACTTTATTCTTAACACTCGCAGTCTGCAATGAAATACTTATCTGTAGTGCAGAGCTATCCAATTGTGGGGACATTTTCGACATGTCAATTATCTGTGTAATTACTGACACACTGGAGTGATAGATTTTTTCAGAGAACACGCTACAGTAAACCTGCGTCATAATTCCTTTAGAAAATAAATAAAAATACTTATAATTAAGTTAAATACAAAACATAAGTCACCTTAAAGAGCAAAGCCTGTACTGTTTTAGTACACAAAAATGCAAAAATGAAATTTTATTAACTTTTGGGTGCGGGTCCCCTTCATATCAGCAACTACATATATTTCAACATTGGCGAGGATCATAAACAAAGCGACCAAATCGTTACAAATGAGTGACTGCCTGAGAAAAGTAAATAATGACCGGTTACTCTAGAGAGCAAGAATCTCCAAGGGCATTTTACTTGACAAGCGCTAGTGAATAACATGAGGAAGTGCCACAAGGTTGTTTGCAGGTGGTGTAGTTGTTTGTGACAAGTTAGTACCGCCAGAAGATTGCAGCGAATTGCAGGAAGACCTGAAGAGGATCGATAATTGGTTCAGGGACTGGCAGTTGACCCTAAACGTCCATAAATGGATCGCAGTGAGCACAAATACGGGAAAAAATTGAAACACGGCTGCTTCCTGTACGGCGTTGTTTCATATTACACGCACACGCAAACCAGACTCCAGGCACTTTTTTCCTCAGATAATCTCGTCGCTGGTGAATTCGTCCGTCAGCGACTTGTGTCTTTGCACTGCATCGTAGGGCATCTCTTGTGACGCTTTGACCTGTGACAGACGGTCAGAAGATTCCCCGCTGAAATTCAGTTACGGCAGCGCATTTTGTGGAACAAATGTTTTAATGTTGCTCGCTTCAAGTTCTGCTCCGGAAGCTGACTGCTACTTCTCCGTTGTCCTGTGTGTCTCGTGATGGTCGCACTCAACTCGCTTTTTCAAACGATTTCGTGAGATAGCTGCTTGCTTCGTACATTCGCGTTTCATTTACGTTGCTATAATTTTACATACGGTTCAAGTTATGCTAAATCGAACAAACTTCTCATATAGCGTTTTTCATTCAATTTTCTGAGAGAACCTAGCGTTCTTTGTGCTTCATTCTATTTCATCTGTGCGCGTGGAAGCCTGTATCTGGGTATTGTTCAGCTATCCATGGATACAAGTGACTTATTGTACCTCTCTCTCTCGTAAACTCACGGCAACCAGCTCTGTAACACTATTCTGAAGGTCTCTTTCGTGACGATATAAAGCTGTGATGTAGAATACCATGGGTCGGGTGTAAATTCGCCCATGAGTGGTAATTCATTCTGTAGGCCTATAATCTTTTGGATCATTATAATTCATATTCAGCACTTTTGGTTTTCATGAAGTCATTAATTTACATACTTCCCTTTATCTGTCCTTCCTATCATTTGTCCCTCATTTTGTCATATTTATATCAAAGCTTCTTCCTGGAAATGGGTTTCATCTTCCTACATTGTGTTATTTTCATGAACAACAGCGTTCAACTGTGTAGAGGTTTTGCTACTGTCTTCCTTCCAGTTTTCATAGCATTACAGATAAGGGTATGAGATGCGGTTCTCCGAGACATGCTGTTGCAGAAACAGCGTCAACGGATTTCAGTCTCTCCACCAGGGCAGGTCATAGCATGCAATGTAGATTACAGGCAGCAAGAACATTTTCCGTGCACCAGATGACCCTATAAGGCAACGCTTAACATGCGACGATAGCTAATTATGGAGTGTAGTTAGTCATTCTTCAAACGTAAATCCGTCAGAATCACTACTGAACAGCCCCTGGTTCGCTTGTGGAAGTTCTGCCACGTCTGGTATTGTTATTTAAGTTAGACTGCGTTTCCAGGGACCATGTTTAGTAATTTTTGGGCAAATTTCAGGGAAAGTCATGTTAAAAATTTCTCATGAACATCCAGCTTAAATTTTCAGTATGAGGCAAGTTTTCAACATTTATTGCCGTAAACTACCTAGGAGTAACTATCGTCAGCGAACTTAAGTAGAATGAAAATGTAAAACAAATTGTAGGAAATCCATGTGCCAGACTCAGATTCACGGAAAGCATCTTTAGGAATCGCAGTTCGTCCACGAAAGAAGTGGTTTACAAAAAACTTGAGTATAGTTCACCAGTCTGGGACCTTTGTCAGTAGGAGAGATGGGAAAGACTGGACGAAGCGCATCACGTTTAGCCACGGGATCATTTAGTCGGTGCGGGGGCGGTACAGAGATGATAGCAGAGAGGCACAGTGCACCATGGAGAAGTTTACTATCGAAATTCTGACATAATACGTTCTGTGAAGAGTCAGAAAACACATTATTTCCTCTCACATACGTCTCACGAAATGACCACCACGAGAAAATCCGAGAAATTAGACCTAATACGGAGGCTCACTGACAATCATTCTTCGTACGCTCTATTCGAAAATGGAACAGGTAACAGGGAAACCCATCTGTTGGTAAAGATGGCAGTAGTTGGGGCACACAGACTTAAAACTGGCAAAAACTGGGTCTCTTTCGTATATCCAGAATCACACACAAACAAAGCGATTGAGGTAAATATAGGAATGGCTGGAGAAATGCCTGTCGACTATATAACAACTTGGCTCAAATGGCTCTGAGCACTATGGGACTTAACATCTGAGGTCATCGGTCCCCTAGAACTTAGAACTACAAAAACCTAACCAACCTTAGGACATCACACACATCCATGCCCGAGGCAGGATTCGAACCTACGACTTTAGCTGTCGCGCGGTTCTGGACTGAAGCGCCTAGAACCGCTCGGCCAACGCGGCCAGCTGTATAATAACTCCCAACTGCTTTGACAAGCATTACAATATAATAATTGGAAGCAGGGAACAGTGGGAAAAAACAGCTCGGCACCGTACGGGACTTCGTTTGGTTCACCGATGGGTAGAAAATAGACCAAGGCGTTGGGGCAGGGGTGTACGGGGTTCAGCCAGGACTGGAGGGCATTATTTCTGTACGAAAACTGATCTCTGTATTCTAAGCTAAAATTACTACAATCAGGGCATGTGTGGAGGAGAATATGCGTAGGTGCTACAAGGACCGTAGCATCTACATTTATTCAGACAGCCCTAAAATCATTGGCAGCTCCTGCAACAAGATCTAAGATTGTTGCAGAATGCCACAGGGCTCTGCTGGAGCTAGGGGGAAGCAATACGGTAAACCCAGTGGGGATCCCTGGCCACTCAGGGATCTGTGGCAGTGAAGAAGCTGACGGATTGGCTAGAATGGGGGCAACAACTCCATTTATTAGACCAGAACCTGTCCTGACTATCACCAAGGTTATGATCGAATTAGAACTACGGGACTGGCTTAGGAAACAGCACGTAGGATATTGGACCAAGGTTCATAAACAAAACCACGGTAAGATAATGATGCCCAAGCCATGTTTTAAAAGAAGCTCTGTAATCCTGGGATTGAACAGGAAAGAGATGAAACTCATGACTGGACTGATGACCAGCCATGGGAATTTCAAATAATACCTAGACGCAATGGTTATAACGGAAGAAGACCCCAAATGTAGGATCTGTGATGAGGGTGAAGAAACAGCATCACATCTAATCTTCGAATCCATGGCATTGGAGAGTAAAAGATACAGAAGCTTCGGAACATCGGAATCTGAAGAAATTGTGTCTAACAAAAAACTGGTAGAGGGACTCCTTGCACTACGAGGTGCATTCAAGTTCTAAGGCCTCCGATTTTTTTTCTAATTAACTACGCACCCGTAATCCATGAAACTGGCGTTACTTCTCGATGTAATCGCCCTGCAGACGTACACATTTTTCACAACGTTGACGCCATGATTCCATGGCAGCGGCGAAGGCTTCTTTAGGAGTCTGTTTTGACCACTGGAAAATCGCTGAGGCAATAGCAGCACGGCTGGTGAATGTGCGGCCACGGAGAGTGTCTTTCATTGTTGGAAAAAGCCAAAAGTCACTAGGAGCCAGGTCAGGTGAGTAGGGAGGATGAGGAATCACTTCAAAGTTGTTATCACGAAGAAACTGTTGCGTAACATTAGCTGGATGTGCGAGTGCGTTGTCTTGGTGAAACAGCACACGCGCAGCCCTTCCCGGACGTTTTTGTTGCAGTGCAGGAAGGAATTTGTTCTTCAAAACATTTTCGTAGGCTGCACCTGTTACCATAGTGCCCTTTGGAACGCAATGGGTAAGGATTACGCCCTCGCTGTCCCAGAACATGGACACCATCATTTTTTCAGCACTGGCGGTTACCCGAAATTTTTTTGGTGGCGGTGAATCTGTGTGCTTCCATTGAGCTGACTGGCGCTTTGTTTCTGGATTGAAAAATGGCATCCACGTCTCATCCATTGTCACAACCGACGAAAAGAAAGTCCCATTCATGCTGTCGTTGCACATCAACATTGCTCGGCAACATGCCACACAGGCAGCCATGTGGTCGTCCGTCAGCATTCGTGGCACCCACCTGGATGACACTTTTCGCATTTTCAGGTCGTCATGCAGGATTGTGTGCACAGAACCCACCGAAATGCCAACTCTGGAGGCGATCTGTTTAACAGTCATTCGGCGATCCCCCAAAACAATTCTCTCCACTTTCTCGATCATGTCGTCAGACCGGCTTGTGCGAGACCGAGGTTGTTTCGGCTTGTTGTCACACGATGCTCTCCCTTCATTAAACTGTCGCACCCACGAACGCGTGTCCGCCGCTCGTGGTCTCGCGGTAGCGTTCTCGCTTCCCGAGCACGGGGTCCCGGGTTCGATTCCCGGCGGGGTCAGGGATTTTCACCTGCCTCGAGATGACTGGGTGTTTGTGTTGTCCTCATCATTTCATCATCATCCAGGAAAGTGGCGAAATTGGACTGAGCAAATGTTGGGAAATTGTACGGGCGCTGATAACCACGCAGTTGAGCGCCCCACAAACCAAACATCATCATCATCACCCACGAACGCACTTTCGACACATCCGTAACTCCATCACCACATGTCTCCTTCAACTGTCGATGAATTTCAATTGGTTTCACACCACGCAAATTCTGAAAACGAATGATTGCACGCTGTTCAAGTAAGGAAAACGTCGCCATTTTAAGTATTTAAAACAGTTCTCATTCTCGCCGCTGGCGGTAAAATTCCATCTGCCGTACGGTGTTGCCATCTCTGGGACGTATTGACAATGAATGCGGCCTCATTTTAAAACAATGTGCATGTTTCTACCTCTTTCCAGTCCGGAGAAAAAAAATCGGAGTCCTTAGAACTTGAATGCACCTCGTATTTAAGGGCATTGGTTGGCTTTACTAGACATACAGGGAGAGATACCGCACAATAAACATAGTTTCGGTGCGGGCAGTGGCGGGTTAGACCTAAGCTGTTTTAGCTTCCCTGTTAAAATCAAATCAAATAAATAGGGAAACTGATGGAGGTACTGCGAGCACCATCCGCTAAACACCATAACGTGGCTTAGATGTTGTAGGTGTAGATGTAGACACACAGTTGTTGTACAGGGCTGCGTGTTATGATCTAATATGGGACGAGGCATAAGAAAAGAGCGACGACCAGCACCCTCCACGTCTCGTAAGGCCGGCGGCGTTGCAACACCCTAGCGTTCTCAACGAGGTGCGGACCACAGTGACAGACCATCTCAAAGCAGCAGAGGCTAGCCAGCTAGCTTGACTCCCACAAAACAGCTCTGGTGGCAACAAAGTGTTCTTGTCTAAGGCTACAACCAAACATCACTTTTTGAGTGTTCCTCTTCCAAGGTTCCAGCCGGACCAAGCTGTTTCACAAAGACTTCTCCTGTCCTTGCTGCTCTCTTCCCATGTCTTAGTCCCACTGACTCATCTCTTGTATGTTCTCCAGCCAGTTGGGTGCCAGTGGTGGCAATTTGTTTATCCACCGAATTTATTCACCCAGAAACACGTTACGCTGGAAATTTCAATCTTTGGCCGCCATGTGTTGTTGTCACAAGAAGATTCCATCTACGACGGCCAGGTTCTCATCGACACGATGTACAGGCTCTTCATCTACATCGATACGCTACAAATCACATTTAAGTGCCTGGCGGAGGCATAATCAAACCACCTTCACAATTCTCTATTATTCCAATATCGCCTAGCGCGCGGAAAAGACGAACACCTGTATCTTCCCGAGCGAGCTCTGATTTTCCTTATTTTATTATGGTGCTCGTTTCTCCCTATGTAGGCTGGCGTGAACACAATATTTTCGCATTCGGAAGAGAAAATTGGTGATTGAAATTTCGTGAGAACATTCCGCCGCAACGAAAAACGCCTTTCTTTTGATGATATCCACTCCAAATTCTGTATCATTTCAGTGACACTCTCTCCCATATTTCGCGATCATACAAAACGTACTGCCCTATTTGGAACGTTTTAAATGTACTACGTCAGTTCTATCTGGTAAGGATCCCACGCTGCGCAGTCTCCTTAGTAGATCTGTTATATTTTCTAAGTGTCCTGCCAATAAAACGCAGTCTTTGGTTAGCCTTCTCCTAACCATTGTCTATGTGTTCCTTTCAATTTAAGTTGCTCGTAATTGTAATTCATAGGTATTTAGATGAATTACAGACTTTAGATTTAACTGATTTATCGTGTAACCGAAGTTTAACGGACTTATTTTAGCACTCATGTGGATGACCTCACAGTTTTAGTTATTTTGGGTCAGTTGCCAATTTTCGCACATAGAGATTTCTTCTCTAAATTGTTTTGAATTTTTTATCTTCTGATGGCTTTACTAGTTGATAAACGACAGCATCATCTGTAAACAACCTATAACGGCTGCCCAGATTGTCTCCTATGTCGTTTATATAGATAAGGAACAGCAAACGGCCTATAACTCTACCTTGGGGAACGACAGAAATCGCTTCTGCTTTAGTAGATGAGCTACCATCAGTTACTACGAACTGTGACCTCTCTGACAGGAAATCACGAATCCAGTCACATAACTGAGACGATATTCCATAAGCACGCAATTTCACTACGAGCCGCTTGTGTGGTACAGTGTCAAAAGCCTTCCGGAAATCTTGAACCGCGCGACTGCTACGGTCGCAGGTTCGAATCCTGCCTCGGGCATGGATGTGTGTGATGTCCTTAGGTTAGTTAGGTTTAAGTAGTTCTAAGTTCTAGGGGACTGATGACCACAGCTGTTAAGTCCCATAGTGCTCAGAGCCATTTGAACCATTTTTTGAAATCTTGAAACACGGGGTCAGTTTGAAATTCCTTGTCAGCACTCAACACTTCGTGCGAGGAAAGAGGTAGTTGCGTTTCACACAAACGATGTTTTCTAAATCCGTGTTGACTATGTGTCAATTGGCCATTTTCTTCGAGGTAATTCACAATTTTCGCTACAATTACACTTTCGCTACCTGAGAGGGCCCCCATGGGAAACGTTAAACAACTGATCGTGGGACATTGAACCTTTATGGAAACATTTGTAAGGATGACTAACATTTTAGTTTCCAAATGAGGGTGTAACACTTGTCAACTGTGTACAACGTGTACGCTCCAGGCCGCAAACGTTTCTCATTGTGGCGACCGTCTGTTTCCACGACAGCATGGAACCGCGCTAGAGATACCATTTCCCAATAATTGTTCGCAGCACTTTTCAAACGATGGACCATGAAATGTTTAGCTGTCGTGCATAGCTCGTGCACTGTTTGAAGATCGCACATGGTGTTCAGAATTCTCAACCATGGCAACTTCTTCATCTATTTGCGGTGCAATTGGCAGTCGGCCTCTGCAAGGAACAATTCTCCACTCGCCAGCTAATTCGAACTACTGAATCATGTTCTGCAACCCCGATTCGGAAAGAGGACCTCTTTCTATTCCTTTAACTCGCGAAGAAAAACAGGGATATTGCTGTCGTTTTGATAAATTAGCTTTACGAGTAAAGCCCAGCTCACCTTGTCTACGTCCATGTTGACTGTCTGCAACTGTAAAGCACACTGATGCTCGTGTTTCAGCCGACGTTGCCGTACCACTACCACCGCCTAACGGCGTCGTGACACTAACAATGCAGACCTGCTGCGCACATTCTGAACATGATTCCTGTAATTTTTGGTACCCGTACGATAAGAGGTTTTCCGTCTACACTGGATCATGTAGCGAGGACCACACACTACACCGCAGTCGCGGCGCTCCGAAGTCAGCCATGTGCAATAACCTAAATCCAGGCTGGTCGACAGTGGTAGCTTCACTCGCCCCGGAACCTGTGTCATTCGCCGCAAGACGGACGGTTGGCGCTACATATACAGGCAGAGGTAGCCGCTAACGACCAAATGGTTCAAATGGCTCTAACCACTATGGGACTTAACATCTGAGGTCATCAGTCCCCTAGACTTAGAACTACTTAAACCCAAGTAACCTAAGGAAGTCACACACATCCATGCCCGAGGCAGGATTTGAACCTGTGACCGTAGCAGCAGCGCGGTTCTGGACTGAAGTGCTAAAACCGCTCGGCCACAGCGGTCGGCTGCTAATGACCACGCGTGATACTAAGGCCCCACAATCTACACTGAAGAGGCAAACAAACTGTCAAGGGCATGCGTATTCAAATACAAAGATATGTAAACAGGCAGAATACCGCGCTGCGTTCGGCTACGTCTATATAAGACAACAAGTGTCTCGCACAGTTACGAGGTGCATTCAAGTTCTAAAGCCTCCAATTTCTTTTCTCCGGACTAGAAAGAGATAGAAACATGCGCATTGTTTTAAAATGTGGCCGCGTTCATTGTCAATACGTCCCAGAGATGGCAGCACCTTACGGCAGATGGAATTTTACCGCCAGCAGCGAGAATGAGAACTGTTTTAAATACTTAAAATGACGACGTTTTCCTTACTTGAACAGCGTGCAATCATTCGTTTTCAGAATTTGCGTGGTGTGAAACCAATTGAAATTCATCGACAGTTGAAGGAGACATGTGGTGATGGAGTTATGGATGTGTCGAAAGTGCGTTCGTGGGTGCGACAGTTTAATGAAGGCAGAACATCGTGTGACAACAAACCGAAACCACCTCGGGCTCACACAAGCCGGTCTGACGACATGATCGAGAAAGTTGAGAGGGGGGATCGCCGAATGACTGTTGAACAGATCGCCTCCAGAGCTGGCATTTCTGTGGGTTCTGTGCACACAATCCTGCATGACGACCTGAAAATGCGAAAAGTGTCATCCAGGTGGGTGCCACGAATGCTGACGGACGACCACATGGCTGCCCGTGTGGCATGTTGCCGAGCAATGTTGGCGCGCAACGACAGCACGAATGGGACTTTCTTTTCGTCGGTTGTGACAATGGATGAGACGTGGATGCCATTTTCCAACCCAGAAACAAAGCGCCAGTCAGCTCAATGGAAGCACACAGATTCACCGCCACCAAAAAAATTTCGGGTAACCGCCAGTGCTGAAAAAATGATGGTGTCCATGTTCTGGGACAGCGAGGGCGTAATCCTTACCCATTGCGTTCCAAAGGGCACTATGGTAACAGGTGCAGCCTACGAAAATGTTTTGAAGAACAAATTCCTTCCTGCACTGCAACAAAAACGTCCGGGAAGGGCTGCGCGTGTGCTGTTTCACCAAGACAACGCACTCGCACATCCAGCTAATGTTACGCAACAGTTTCTTCGTGATAACAACTTTGAAGTGATTCCTCATCCTCCCTACTCACCTGACCTGGCTCCTAGTGACTTTTGGCTTTTTCCAACAATGAAAGACACTCTCCGTGGCCGCACATTCACCAGCCGTGCTGCTATTGCCTCAGCGATTTTCCAGTGGTCAAAACAGACTCCTAAAGAAGCCTTCGCCGCTGCCATGGAATCATGGCGTCAGTGTTGTGAAAAATGTGTACGTCTGCAGGGCGATTGCGTCGAGAAGTAACACCAGTTTCATCGATTTCGGGTGAGTAGTTAATTAGAAAAAAAATCGGAGGTCTTAGAACTTGAATGCACCTCGTATTCCATCGGTTACTGCTGCTATGATGGCAGGTTATCAAGATTTAAGTGAGTCTGAACGTGGTGTTATAGTTGGCGCACGAGAGATGGGACACAGAATCTCCGAGGTAGCGATGACGTGGGAATTATACCGTTCGACATTCCCACGAGTATTCCGTGAATATCAGGAATCCGGTAAAATATCAAATCTCAGACATCGATGCGGTCGGAAAAACATCCTGCAAGAACGAGACCAACGACGACTGAAGAGAATCGTTCAACGTGACAGAAGTGCAACCCTTCCGCAAATTGCGGCAGGTTTCAGTGCTGGGCCATCCACGAGTGTCAGCGTGTAAACCATTCAGCGAAACATCATCGGTATGGGCTTTCGGAGCAGAAGGCCCGCTCTTGTATCCTGGATAACTGCACGACACAAAGCTTTACACTTCCCCTGGGCCCGTCAGCAACGACACCGGACTGTTGATGACTGGAAACATGCTGCCTGTTCGGAGGACTCTTGCTTCAAATTGTATCGCGCAGATGGACGTGTACGAGTATGGAGACAACCTCATGAATCCATGGACCCTGCGTCTCAGCAGCGACTGTTGAAGCTGGTGTGGGGCGGCGGGTGGAATTATTTGGTTCAAATGGTTCAAATGGCTCTGAGCACTATGCGACTTAACTGCTGAGGTCATCAGTCGCCTAGAACTTAGAACTAATTAAATCTAACTAACCTAAGGACATCACACACATCCATGCCCGAGGCAGGATTCGAACCTGCGACGGCAGCGGTCGCCCGGCTCCAGACTGTAGCGCCCAGAACCGTACGGCCACTCCGGCCGGCGGAATTATTTGGTTAATATAAGTAGAATGTTATGTAGAAAAGATGCATTTCCCGGCCGATTCACGATATGTGGGGCGGCGGGTGGAATTATTGTTGTTAAATGTTCCTATTATTTATGGTGTGGTTTGCCGTTCTCAACACTGGCTCTCTAACTACAATATTGGCAGCCAGAAAGTGATTAGCAAAACGTGAAGCCTGTAATTAGAATTCCTAGTGCCGACTTCATCTGAGAAATACACTTATAGCTACAGCTTATAGCTCTGAGGAATTTGGAGATTGTCTGGGATTCATAATCAAAAACGATTCTCTCTAAAATGTTCACTATATTCTGAAAGTCACAGACCAAAAAGAATCCACACAATCCATCTAATAGAGCAGTTCAGAGTCTAATGCGCTGATGCAACTACAACTGTTCAAATTAACTGTTTAAGTGAATGCTCGCCATAATTTGATGATAATGTTCATCAAACGCCACGCTCCCGCGACGGCACGTGAAAATACGACATACGCAAACTGAAGATGGACCATTAAAGTCATCCCCGAATTGACACTTCACTCGAAAACGATTTCATGGTTACGCGTATCCCGAGTAACTTATTACGGCATCCGAGGCTGTTTATAGCAATGATACTGACGCGACGCGACGCGACTCCCGGCACAGGTGGTGTGCTATTCAGCGTCTGGAGAGAACTGGGGCCTTTTCTCTCGCGCCGCGTTCTTATATATAAAGCCGCGGTGCGGACGGCTAAGGGAACGCTTGATCAATTCCGCTCTCCCGACTAGCCGCTGGGCTAGTAATGCACCACTTTAAGTTATTGATAAATCATTGCTTCCTTTTCTGATGGCTAATGAAGCTCTGAATTTAAATGTGCAATCAGCACACAGGTAAGTAATCATAATAAAAGTCTGACGTGGCTAAGTCAAATATTTTGGACGAGATAATTAATTTAATTACACTACACACAGTAGACGAGCTCTGAACTTGCCCTTTGGAGATAAGCTATCGCTATAGTTTTATAGTTATTCAATTGAATCGTCTCACATCTTTATGATTATAGCGGATCTCCCTTCTGCTTAAATTTAAACACCCTAGCCTTATTTATTAGCCTACTTAATCTATCTTGATTCCTTAATTTCTAAGACAAAACCCAGAAAATCATGAATTTCAACAAAAATTTTAATTTGTGAGATCCACAATACTGTTTCTACTAAATTATTATGCAAAAGGAATCTAAACACAAATTTTTAAGTTTCTAGCTCTTTTCTGTTGCGCCACTGATTTTTACAGAAAAACGTCCAAATTTCGAAAATGGTTAAAGTTATTGAACTGATATTCAACACATATTGATTTAGTATTACTCCTGACATGCTAGAAACGTTTCAGGTTATTTACTTGATTTTTAAAGTACTGCGCAACATTTATGACGTCAGAGCTAATTACAGCGGACTGGCTGGCAGACAATGGAAAGACTGATGTGAATTTTATACGGCGTGAGTAGGCTGCTTCCCTACACTGGGGCAAGCTCTGTAATGATGTGGGGCCATTGATACTTCTAGATACGACTCTGACAGGTGACGCGTACGCAATCATCCTGTCTGATCACCTGCATCCATTCATGTCCGTTGTGCATACCGACGGACTTGGGGAATTCCAGCAGGACAAGACGACACCCCATCGTCCAGAATTGCTGCAGAGTAGCTCCACGAACATTTTTCTGAGTTTAAACACTTCCACTGACCACCAAATTCCCCAGACATGAACGTTATTGAGTATATCTGGGATGCCATGCAACGTGCTTTTCAGAAGATATCTCCATCCCCTTGTACTCTTGCGGATTCATGGACACCGCTGCAGGATTCATGGTATCAGTTCCCTCCAGCATTACTTCAGACATTAGTCGAGTCCATGCCACGTCCTGTAGCGGCACTTTTGCGTGCTCGAGGGGTCCCTACACGACATTAGGCAGGTGTACCAGTTTCTTTCGCTCTTCAGTGTATATGTGGCCTACTGTGAACAGCGGATAGTTTGAAAGGCGCCTCGGCGGCCATTGTGGTAGTAAACATAAGCACCTTTGGTTATAACATGTCATCCTTTCAGATATTTCGCTAACATAATGACTCATTTAAGTGTGTAACTGCAAGACAGAAAATTAATTTACGAACGAACGACAAAAAGTCACTGTTCACTAATGGTTTTTACGTACTACAAGAAATTTGCCACAACTGTGTGTGCACAACAAAATGCAGCTTATTACATTAGTATGAGCGCAAATTTTAGCAGTTCGTTGCTTAATGCTCCAAATTTTTCAAGTTAAATGTATTTGGCATCACATGATTTTTCCGGTATCCGGGACACTACATTATTATGTTTCGCGTCATATGCAGTACGCAGTGAATTCAAATACTTGACTGTGTGGTGTTCTCACTGACATTTCAGCTATTACAAAGAACCACAAAATGAAACGTTTTGCCCGGCCGCTGTGGCCGAGCGGTTCTAGGTGCTTCAGTCCGGAGCCGCGCTGCTGCTGCGGTTGCAGGTTCGAATCCTGCCTCGGGCATGGATGTGTGTGATGTCCTTAGGTTTGTTAGGTTTAAGTAGTTCTAAGTATATGGGACTGATGACCTCAGATGTTAAGTCCCATAGTGCTCAGAGCCATTTGAAACGTTTTGTTCCTAATGTCCAACAATAGTCTCAAAAATTGCAGCTACTATTAAAAAATAGTATAACGTCAGTGACGTATCCCTTCTGAAAATATAAGTGTTATGGCTGAATACATATTCACGTACCTGTGAAAGGTGATACTGGTTCCTCTGCCTCGTGATGACTGGGTGTTGTGTGATGTCCTTAGGTTAGTTAGGTTTAAATAGTTCTAAGTTCTAGGGGACTGATGACCATAGATGTTAAGTCCCATAGTGCTCAGAGCCATTTGAGCCATTTTTTTTGTGATACTGGTTTCTTTCCCAAATTTATTTGAGCAGTTGAACGTTGCACAAATCTTCACCATTTTGTTTCACGAACGCTGGGGTGTGTAGACCGTACAGTTTCGACCAAGAAATATTTTATTTATGCAATAATAAATATATGATATTCAACTTGTGTCCTTAAAAACCACAATGCACTTTAGTTTAGCAGACTTTTTCCAACACAGGCGTCCAGCCTAAGGTTCAAAACAACCCTCTCCCGCAGTGCCCTCGGCGAGTCTTGTTATTTTTACAAGGTCTTTGCCTGCGATGGAGAAAAATAGTAGCCTTCCGCGCCTCTTTATAAGTTGACACACGCACGAGTCTGGCAGAAGACACAAGGAATCTAGGAGCATTGCCATCGACATCTGCGCCACAATAATCAGTTGCTACAGGCGACCAATCAGTGAACCAAACACAGTATTCAGTTAGACGAATAACTGTAAATGCAACAGAGGAAGTTTAGTATTTGTCTTTGCTAGGTTGGCTACGTGTAAATAACGTGAATACAATGGTGTGTTTCTAGTATAAAGACTATCTCGTATTCACACCCTACAATTGCAGACATAACATAGCCTATACAGTGCTTATACCAGAGGCAGAAACCATCACCCACACATCAGATCCCTGCACTCGTACATTCACAATAGTTTAATGTCGTGGGAGCTCAGAATAGCTACAAGTATCTTCATCAATGTGACGCATAACTCTGTTTAACTGGTAGAAAATGGTCTCATGCAGCAGAAGAAATGCCCCTCTACTACGCAATGTGACGACATCCTAGATGTACCGTAAGTATCATAGAGCTCCGTCCTCCGTGTTGATTCGACGCTACAGCACTGCAACGTATGTAGACCTGTTTACGCAGACAATTAGACCACGTCGACTATCTGGACAAGAGTCTAGAAGCCACAGAGGCGTCAAGAATCGAGATGAATGAGAACATACTTACGACCTCTTGGATTCCGTGCCATAAATTTCAGTGGCTCTGACTACAGCACGTAGGGGCTTCAAACAGAACTGCATTCTTAAAGTAATAGATTCCATATTCGTAGATTTCCAAAAAGCATTTGACACCGTGCCCCACTGCAGACTGCTAAAGAATGTACGACCATACGGAATAGATAGATTACCAGATGTACACTCCTGGAAATGGAAAAAAGAACACATTGACACCGGTGTGTCAGACCCACCATACTTGCACCGGACACTGCGAGAGAGCTGTACAAGCAATGATCACACGCACGGCACAGCGGACACACCAGGAACCGCGGTGTTGGCCGTCGAATGGCGCTAGCTGCGCAGCATTTGTGCACCGCCGCCGTCAGTGTCAGCCAGTTTGCCGTGGCATACGGAGCTCCATCGCAGTCTTTAACACTGGTAGCATGCCGCGACAGCGTGGACGTGAACCGTATGTGCAGTTGACGGACTTTGAGCGAGGGCGTATAGTGGGCATGCGGGAGGCCGGGTGGACGAACCGCCGAATTGCTCAACACGTGGGGCGTGAGGTCTCCACAGTACATCGATGTTGTCGCCAGTGGTCGGCGGAAGGTGCACGTGCCCGTCGACCTGGGACCGGACCGCAGCGACGCACGGATGCACGCCAAGACCGTAGGATCCTACGCAGTGCCGTAGGGGACCGCACCGCCACTTCCCAGCAAATTAGGGACACTGTTGCTCCTGGGGTATCGGCGAGGACCATTCGCAACCGTCTCCATGAAGCTGGGCTACGGTCCCGCACACCGTTAGGCCGTCTTCCGCTCACGCCCCAACATCGTGCAGCCCGCCTACAGAGGTGTCGCGACAGGCGTGAATGCAGGGACGAATGGAGACGTGTCGTCTTCAGCGATGAGAGTCGCTTCTGCCTTGGTGCCAATGATGGTCGTATGCGTGTTTGGCGCCGTGCAGGTGAGCGCCACAATCAGGACTGCATACGACCGAGGCACACAGGGCCAACACCCGGCATCATGGTGTGGGGAGCGATCTCCTACACTGGTCGTACACCACTGGTGATCGTCGAGGGGACACTGAATAGTGCACGGTACATCCAAACCGTCATCGAACCCATCGTTCTACCATTCCTAGACCGGCAAGGGAACTTGCTGTTCCAACAGGACAATGCACGTCCGCATGTATCCCGTGCCACCCAACGTGCTCTAGAAGGTGTAAGTCAACTACCCTGGCCAGCAAGATCTCCGGATCTGTCCCCCATTGAGCATGTTTTGGACTGGATGAAGCGCCGTCTCACGCGGTCTGCACGTCCAGCACGAACGCTGGTCCAACTGAGGCGCCAGGTGGAAATGGCATGGCAAGCCGTTCCACAGGACTACATCCAGCATCTCTACGATCGTCTCCATGGGAGAATAGCAGCCTGCATTGCTGCGAAAGGTGGATATACACTGTACTAGTGCCGACATTGTGCATGCTCTGTTGCCTGTGTCTATGTGCCTGTGGTTCTGTCAGTGTGATCATGTGATGTATCTGACCCCAGGAATGTGTCAATAAAGTTTCCCCTTCCTGGGACAATGAATTCACGGTGTTCTTATTTCAATTTCCAGGAGTGTATAAGTGGTTCTAAGACCGTTTGAGTAACAGAACCCAGTACGTTGTCCTCTAAGGAGAGTGTTTATCAGAGACAAGGATATCGTCTGGAGTGCCCCAGGGAAATGTTATAGGACCTCTGTTATTTTCTGTATGCATAAATGATCTGCCGTGTGGGCTGAGCAGCAATCTGCGGCTGTTTGCAGATGATGCAGTGATGCATGGGAAGGTGTCATCCTTGAGTGCCTCTAGGGCGTACAAGGTGACTTAGACAAAATTTTTAGTTGGTGTGATGAATGGTAGCTAGCTCTCAATATAGAAAAACGTAAGTTAATGCAGATGAGTAGGAGAAACAAACAGACACCGTTCGAATACAGCATTGGTAGTGTGCTACTAGACACAGGCATATCGATTAAATATCTAGGCGTAACGTTGAAAAGCGATATCAAATGGAACGAGAATGTAAGGATTGTAGGGAGGAAGGCGAATGGCCGACTCTGGTTTATTGGGAGAGTTTTAGAATTTACAAACTCATCAATTTGATAAAGATCTGTCTGAACGAAACACGTGCAAAGGTGAAGATGGGAAATCGCGTAACTGAGGAGTCTGAAATTGTGACAGGACTCAGGCAAGGAGATGGGTTGTCCCCTATCCTGTTCAACTTTGCTCTCGAGAAGATCGTACGCGAGACCTTCCAAGAGAACGAAGGGATTGAAATCGAAGGAAAGAGACTGGCATACTGGTTTACTCTCTAAGTCGGAAGAGGAGTTGGAGCAAATGACCTAAGCACTAAAGGAGGCTGCCAGCAAATTTGGGCTAAACATAAACGAAGCCAAGACAGAGTACCTCGTTATGACGCGTGGTCATTGTCAGACTGCTGATCATCTACAATCACTGCCGATTGGGGACCAGTCCTACAAGAGAATGCAAGAATTCAAATACCTAGGGGCACTATTCACTGAGAACTCGTAATGTGAAGCAGAGATCAATGCCAGAATACAAGCAGCCTAGCACAACTACTTCGGTCCAGATATCTCTCCAGACAGTTCAGATTCGACTGTAGAAAACCCTGATACAGCCTGTTGTTTTATATGGCTGTGAGACATGGAATATCCGGAAACAGGACTTCCATAAGCTCCTTGTTTTTGAGAGAAAAGTGCTTCGGAAGATCTTCGGTCCGGTTCTGGATGCAGATACAAGGGAATGGAGGATCAGATGCAACCAAAAGCTTGAGGAACTATACCAGCAGCCCAACATAGCAGGAACTGTCAAAGCCAAACAAAGGCAGTGGGCCGGCCATGTGGCCCAGATGGAGGATCACAGATGGCCTCGGAAGCTCCTGGATTTCACACCTACAGGAAAGAGACCACCAGGGAGACCTAAGAAGCGTTGGAGGGATGGTCTCCATGAAGATTTAAACCAAGTGTCAATAGATGTGAACGGATGGCGGATAGCAGCAATGGACAGAATACAGTGGAGGAGGGAACTTGTAGATGCGCGCGGTCCACTGGGCCTGATCACGTAGTAGTAGTATTAGTAGTAGTGGTTCATCTCTAAAGTAGACCGCATATAGAACATCAGTACGACCCCTTCTTGAATACTGCTCGTGTATTTTGGATCTACACCAGGTCGGATTAAAGGAAGATATCAAAGCAGTTCAGAGGCGGGATGTTAGATTTGTTACCGGTAGGTTCGAACAACACGATTCGGAAATTCAAATGGGAATCCCTGGAGTGAAGCCGACGTTCTTTTCCAGGAACACTATTGAGAAAATTTAGAGCATTTGAAGCTGACTGCAGTACGAGTCTACTGCCAGAAACGTATATTTCGCGTTAGGCCAACGAAGATAAGATAAGAAAAGTTAGGGCTGTTATGGAGGCATACAGACAGTCGTTTTGCCTTCGCTCTGTTTGCGAGTGGAACAGAAAAGGAAATGACTAGTAATGGTACAGGGTACGTCCCGCCACGCGCTGTACTGTGGCTTGTGGATTATGTATGTAGATATAGACGTAGACCATCTATTATTCTGTAACCTTATCATTAAGTTACTTTAATCAAGGTAATCAGTGGTACAAAGTTCATTTCAGTCACACGTATCTTTGAAATTGGCACTGCTTCAACAATTATGTGAGCACAGTGGTCCATATTACGAAGGCTATTACATGCAACGGACCATACGTGAAAGCAGAGAGGGGATCGAAGCACTTATAACATCTACAATGGTGTTTTGCTCCTGAGTTTTATTTAAAGGCATTTGCGCGATTCATTCTGACGCATCTGCATACTCTAGCCTCCCTCATTCGTCGAAAATCATTGCGTGACGTCCGAGCTGGCGCCTTAATCTTTTTCGCTTCGCCAGCTTCGGGTGAACTGTCACAAATGATAGAAACAGTCGTTTGACAATCTGGTTAGGATTTTGACTTAGGCGTTACAAACAGCCCTTTTGATGTTGCTTAATAGGAATGGCTGATTTAAGCTGTTCGCAGTAATCGCCTCGCTCCAAGAGAACATTCTGGCTGCCGCATGTTTCATAGGCAATTTAACATATGCTCCCCTCCTCCACAAACAGTGGTGTCAACGAGGCCGCATACTGGGTCCTATTATTTTCTGTACTTTTTTTGCCCCACTTTTGAAGTATGATTTTGGAAATTGTAATACTGACTTGCATTTGCACACAAGAACTAAGGGTTATCATTTCAACTGTTGTCTGAGCTCATAGCTGTTTGAGCATAAAGCTTGGATACCCAAAAGTGAGTTCCAGTACTAGTATCTCAGCGATCGGGTCGTAGGTTTCGTCAGAGTTTGGTCTTAGCTTCAGTTTAAAGGAAAGAAACTATATGGTGGAGTCCACAGCCACGCCTCCTTTTAATTAGTCTCCGTAGCACAGGTCGCCGACGTACGCCTGTGCGGTCGTGGTCGACTCAGAAGTAGCTGATTCGAATATAATGGTAGAAGGGAATTTCACCGCCAGTATTTGGCTGGAAAAGAACCCTGATCACAGGGCTTTGCGTCAGAGACCTAGATGAAGTTCCTAACCTGTTCACAGTGTCTCAGCAAGTAAGAGAAGTTGACACTGTTGATTGTGATACTTCCGTGGGATGGGGATGTTAACCTCAAAGACCTCCTTGGTGCTACTCGATGGGAGTAAGCTATGTGCCCGAATCGTGTTTCACACTCTCTGTTCGCTCATCAGCATACAACACAAAAATGACGTTATGTTACAGACACCCATTACAGTCACCTACATTGAGCAGATAAATTTAAGGTGCAAGTTTAACACATCGCGTGGAAAGAGGCCATTGGGCGAGGAGAAAGAAACAACTTTTGGGATAGCGTCTGAATCTACGCCTCTAGGTCTCCTAGTCAACAATGCCATTTGACTCCTTTCTGTTTTTTCATCTAATGCATAATGGAAGTTCTCTGGAAGCAGTAAATTGTTGTGGCCTTAGAATATTTCAATTGTATGTCACATCATAAAGAGAAAACGGGGCTATTCATGCGAGCCAGTCCGATTACGAAGAGGCAGACGGGATATTTGCAAAAGATAACGCATTCAGACCCAGCTGGGAGCCAGTTACGTCTTGGAGGTTGGCGAGTGCCCCAGCGTAAGGCGAACACTTGTCACCCCACCGAAGGAGTCGAGAATTGAGGTCAAACTCGTGAAAGAGATAATCCAGAGACGCGTGGCACGAGGAAATCAGAGTTGAATTTGAAATATCAAACTAGAATTAAGGCGACAACGTGTGGATCAAGATTATGAAGAGCATTCTGTGCAACCAGAGCCAATTGAGAACAATATAAAATGCTTGAGTATTCAGTGTTCAGTTTGCAGACCAAGTATCCAGCAGGCAGTGACACCCAGGAGCAGCTACTGATGGAGCTTTAGAAACTTCGACTACGAGAAGAAGATGACATACTCAGGTGGACATAACTGCAGTTGCTAGATAATTTGCACTTTACGTTTTCATTGGAACAGTGTTGAACAGAGACAGCCTGTCTCTGTCTCAAATAGTGACTGTTGAGGCCTTTAATTAAGAGCAAGAACAAGTCACTGTTTGTTACTTATCTCCTGTAAGTAGGCCAAGAAGCCATGATTGATTAATTAGCCCAAGCGGCCAGTGAATCAATAGTTCACAGAACGAGTAGCAGTCAAAGCACTAGTCTCTGATAGAAATTGTAGTGGGTGTAATGCGTAAGATCCTGAGAGGGGACTCTGACTGAATCAATAGGAAACTAGCTGACTTTATGTGTATATCAAGGGGTAGTTGGTCAGACACTTCACATGTAGATGTATTTAAAGAGAAATAAATATTTTTAAATAAAATTAATAACTTGCTACTTCGGCAGATTATTTCCGCCGAAACCAACTCTTTGCTACTAGTCACCAACACCATCCTAAGCAACCAAGAGGACTGCACTCCCTCTCATCTTCGCTATAAAGGTTGATTAGAGTAACTGAAATAACATCTCAGACTCACACTATCCGATTGCGCCACGCAGCTCTCATTGGCTGTGTAATGGTGGGTTGGACCCCTTGCTGGGACGCTAAAAACACCTTCTCTCACTTCTGATTAACTATAGTCAGTAATCGAAGTTGGACGCTGGGTTGAACACTACAATTGACAAAACTGGTAGTATCGCGGTTAGTCTGAGAAAAGGAATTCAGACAAGAGACTTTTTTTTTTGGTCATCAGTCTACTGACTGGTTTGATGCGGCCCGCCACGAATTCCTTTCCTGTGCTAACCTCTTCATCTCAGAGTAGCACTTGCAACCTACGTCCTCAATTATTTGCTTGACGTATTCCTCTCTGTCTTCCTCTAAAGTTTTTGCCCTCTACAGCTCCCTCTAGTACCATGGAAGTCATTCCCTCATGTCTTAGCAGATGTCCTATCATCCTGTCCCTTCTCCTTATCAGTGTTTTCCACACCACTTTCCAGACTACTAACAGGAAATTACCGAATTTCGAGTGTGCCGCGTCTACGTAATCAGCACGCTTGCGCGTGACATCGAAACTTGAGCAACTGTCGCGATCAAGAGCACTGATTCAACTGTTTTCATGCCCGCCTTCTCAAGACTTGCTGCAGATCTCATTGTGCGTGGAGTCGTAATCAAAGCTGTTCCGAGCAGTATCGCCAGTTACCGACGACGTCGATGGTTGGTCATGTCAGACGTGGATCTACAATGGGGTGACGAAAACCGTAGGATACCTCCTAATATCGTGTCGGACCTCCTTTTTGCTCAGCGGAGTGCAGCGCCTCGACGTAGCATGGGCTCAACAAGTCGCTGGAAATCCCCTGCAGAAATACGGAGCTATGCTGGCTCTATAGCCGTCCATAACTAGGAAAGCGCTGCCGGTGCCGGATTTATTACACGAACTGACTTCTCGATTATGTCCTATAAATGTTAGCTAGGATTCATGTAGGGCGATATGGGTGGCCAAATCATTCGCTCGAGGTGTCCAGAATTTTCTTCAGACCAATCGAATGGCGCAATCCCATCCATAAAAACTCCATCGTTGTTTGGGAAAATGAAGTTTATAAATGGCTTCAAATGGTCTCCAAGTAGCCGAATATAACCATTTCAGTCAATGATCGGGTAAGTTCGACCATAAGACGCAGCCCAATCCATCGAATGGCGCAACCCCATCCATAAAAACTCCATCGTTGTTTGGGAAAACGAAGTTTATAAATGGCTTCATATGGTCTCCAAGTAGCCGAATATAACCATTTCAGTCAATGATCGGGTAAGTTCGACCATAAGACGCAGCCCAATCCATGTTAACAGAGCCCACGTCATTGCATAGCCACTACCAGCTTGCACAGTGCCTTGTTGACAACTTGGGTCCATGGCTTCGTCTGCGCCACATTCGAGACCTACCATCACCTATTACCAGCTGAAATCAGAACACTGTTTTCCAGTCATCTATGGTCCCGCTGCTCTCGGTCGTTAATAGTGGGCCATCGGCCACTGCGTTGTCTGTAGTGAAATTTGGTACTGTCGGCTCTCTCTTGACACTGTGGAATACTCAATTCCGTCACGTTCAAAAATGGTTCAAATGGCTCTGAGCACTATGGGACTTAACATCTGAGGTCATCAGTCCCCTAGAACTTAGAACTACTGAAACCCAACTAACCTAAGGACATCACCCACATCCATGCCCGAGGCAGGATTCGAACCTGCTACCGTAGCGGTCGCGCGGTTCCAGACTAAAGCGCCTAGAACCGCTCGGCCACTTCGGCAGGTAATTCCATAACGATACTCATTTTGATTTGAAACTCCTCTTTTCGTTCTTACGTGCTTGCGATTTATAAACTGGGTTGTTTTGGAAATCAGCCTTATGCAAGCACAATTAGTTTATTTTTATATTGTAAGCTCCAAAGAGATAAATTATTTAATAACCTCCCAACAGTAAAAAAATATAATTATATAATTCACATTCAGTGTAACTGCCCAACAGTTAAATTCCGGAACCTACCAATAACAAAATGTGACTAACCTCCTAATTAAAAAATCTGACTCATATACAACCTTTCAATAATTGACTGTGAATTTAAACTAGTAAATTTTGGACGTCAGCAGCGCTGCGTCATGGCCCTGAAAATTCATTCTGAATAAATTGAAAAATCTTACCTCAATAAAGTCGCCGGATAACGCGTATATATCTGCTCCTATATGAAATTTTTCTGGCACAGCCCAGTGCAATGCCGGCCGATAGGTTTATCATGTATAGAAGAGTAACTGATTTTTCTTTATAATAATCAGGATGACCATGGATTGGAGAAATGAGTAAAATCTTTAAATTGAGTTGAATGATTGTCGAAAGTTAATTGTTATAAGAAAGATTATTATTAAGAGATTTCTTTTTAAAAGCATTTACATGGGACTTGATATAATAATACTACATATGCGCGAGGCTGCTTTTACCTTATAGCACAACGCTCATGCACCGCCATCGCTCCACACGACCGGCCCAGCCAACACGATACACCAGACTGCTAGCTACTACTTACTCCTACTGCTACACAGTTCCTACCGCAGTCAACACTGCTCTCTGGTCTGAGATTCTCTTATAGCTTACATATCGCAGACAGCGCGTGAGCAGTCCATCGAAATTACATCTGCTCGAGTGCGCTAGCAATAAATTTCTTAGTCATGGACCTCTTACAATATTTACCCAGACATGTTTAGACACCATTGTGTCATCTTCTGCGGGTCAAATTTTTATTTCTGTAAAGTACAATATCACGTTTGTAATAATTTAACTGCTGTAGGCCTAAGAAATACAATATTTTTTCAAATCTGCTTCGATTTGTTTAGACACTCACCTTAAAATTACATCGCTAACTGAACTGTACTATTATACATTGATTTTAGTGCTCATTTTCGTCTTTTTTTTGACAGCATGTCATCTGAAAACTAGCCATGAAGAAAATTATTACGTATTTGTGGAGAGCTGTTTCGAGGGTACAGGTTAAATACGTTTCTATACTTACATTTTCTGTCCTGTTTCATGTCCCTGGTTGGTGTCTCAATGAGCTGCTGTTTAGCGCATTGCTTTCACTCAGTTTTTCACAAATTTCCGCTCGATACTTCACCTCACATGCACTTAGACAAAATGTGGCGAAATGTGATCTGAGCAGACATTTCTGACAACACACTCAGTGAGAGGTGTTATGTTATTGGGTCGTTGCTCACTCGTTCATCGTTAGTCTTGCGTTTGTTATGGCGCTGACTTTGAATATGTGCGTGTGTGTGTGTGTGTGAGAGAGAGAGAGAGAGAGAGAGAGAGAGAGAGATGGAAAGAGGGGTGGGGAGAGAACCAAGGAAACAGAATTTAATTCCCCTGTTATGTCTTTTGGGGGGAGTCACCTTTGTATAGTTCCAAACAGTTTGTATAGTGTTTCAAACAGTGTTTTGTTGCACAGTGTTGTATTTTCATTCAGGACTCTCTTTCCCTGTATTATTGCTTTTTGTATGTGGTAGTTCTCCTCTATTGTGAGTTTTTGATAGAGACTGTTGCTTTCTCTGAGGATCTTAAGATCAGTCTCCATGTTTTTAGGGTGGTGGTTTTCTTGTATTGGATAGTCTGCAATAGTGGAGTGTTTACGATCACCTCTTAGGGCTCTGAGGTGTTCAGAATGCCTCGTTTTGAAATTTCTGCATGTTTGGCCTATGTAGACCGACCGGCGTGAACTGGAGGTTAACTGATATATTCCAGCTTTGGAGAATTTGTCTGTAGAGGTGTTCTTAGATCATAGACTCTTCTGCACTGTGTTATTTGTGGGGAATAATATTTGTAGCCCTTGTTTCTTCCGTACGTTTTTGTGACTATATGTTAGTGTGTGCCATGCTTTACTCTTTATAGGGTGTTCTTGCTATCCTGTGTTTGTCTGGAGCTTGTGTTCTTGGTTCTCTGCTGTTGCTGGTCATTTGTTGATGGTTTGTTCTATTTTAATTTGTTTTTTAATTTTGTTGTTAAGTTTGTTTATCATTTGTGTGTTGTACCCATTCTCTCTGGCTATTTGGTGTATTGTATTTAGTTCCTGTGTGTAGTTGAGTTTGTCCAGTGGAGTTCTGTTGAGTCTGTGTAGCATGTGTCTGAAACTTGACAGTTTGTGTGCTTGTGGGTGGTTGAAGTTCATTTGAATGGTTGTACTTTTGGCTGTAGGTTTCCTGAAAATTCCAAAATTATGTTTGTTGTTGATTCCGTGTATGGTAATGTCGAAGAAATTAAGCTTCATTTCCTCTTCTATCTCAATGGTGAATTTTATTTTTGGATGAACTGTTTTTATGTCACTGTGTAACTGTTTTTTCTTAAATGGAATGTTACATGCGTCTAGCTCCAACTACCATTCCGTGTTCTAAGTCTGTTAATTCCCGTCGTGCAGTCATAATCACGGGGGAAAGCTTTTCACATGAATCATCTGAGTATGAATGAAATCTCCGCCAACGCACTGCCGTTTTGCACCTCGAGTGCGCGATACTACCGCCATCCGCATGTGTGCATATCGCTATTCTGTGACTTTTATCACATCATTGCATTTCGGTTACTTAAAGCGCTGCCTGCGGATCTCACAAGGGAACCTCCCCATCGCACCCCCCACAGATTTAGTTATAAGTTGGCACAGTGGATAGGCCTTGAAAAACTGAACACAGATCAATCGAGAAAACAGGAAGAAGTTGTGTGGAACTATGAAAAAAATTAGTAAAATACACAAACTGAGAAGTCCATGCGCAACATAAGCAACATCAAGGAGAGGGTCTGCCCTGGAGCGCCATGGTCCCGTGGTTAGCGTGAATAGCTGCCGAATAAGAGCTCCTTGGTTCAACTCTTCCCTCGACTGAATATTTTACTTTCTTTATGTTCGCAAAGTTATGGTCTGTCCGTTCGTTCATTGACGTCTCTGTTCACTGTATAAGTTTAGTGTCTGTGTTTCGCGACCGCACCGCAAAACCGTGCGATTATAGACGAAAGGACGTGCCTCTCCAACGGGAACCGAAAACATTTGATCGCAATGTCATAGGTCAACCGATTCCTCCACAGGAAAACACGTCTGATATATTCTATACGACACTGGTGACGGCATGTGCGTCACATGACAGGAATATGTTGTCGACCCACCTAACATGTACACTTAGCGAATGGGTAAAAAGATTCTTCTACCTTCCCCGATTTCAGTTTTCTTGTGGATGTGATAATCACTCCCAAAAAAGTGATGAAAACATAACAGTTTGTCACATAAACTGAAAATAAGAAATAAAACTTTTCCGTCGAGGGAAGACTTGACCCTAGGACCTCCCGTTCCGTAGCTGCTCTCGCTAACCACGGGACCACGGCGCTCCTTGACTCGCATTGTCCTTGATGTTGCCTATCTTCGCATGGACTACTCAGTTTGTATATTTCACTAATTTTTTTCATAGTTCCACACAACTTCTTCCTGTTTTCTCGATTGATCTGTGTTCAGTTTTTCAAGGCCTATCCACTGTGCCAACTTATAACTAAATCTGAGGGGGGTGCGATGGGGAGGTTCCCTTGTCAGAGTGACTCAGTTTCGCTTCCGAGACGCGTGTAAGAGAGGTCTAGGATAAGTTGGCATCATCTACGGTCACCGGGAACGTCATGATGACGACAGAGATGCAGTGTACTTCGCCATGTGAAATGGAATTCAGGATTCCGAAGACACTGTCAAAGAGACAGACGGAGAGGGCATCTTCAGTCTGGGTGCATTCAAGTTTGTTCAGAGTGTATTATTGGCTTCTCCCAGAAACTTAAAAATTAAACGAACATGATACCTGAAGCTCTGTTTCGAGGTCTCCATAAGTTAGCTAAATTTGCGGCATCTTATATTCTCCAGTCTGCCCCGATAGGTGAGTGGTCAGCGCGGTGGTCCGTCACGCCAAGGGGCCTGGGTCCGATTCCCGGCTGGGTCGGAGATTTTCTCCGCTCAGGGACTGGGCGTTGTGTTGTCCTCATTATCATTTCATCCTCATCAGTGGAGGGCAACGGGAAACCACCACTGGAATCACTTCCCTAGACACTCATGCGGTGGACCTCTCTGACGAGGCTTCCCCCATGACAAGACCTGCCCTAAGGCAGAACACAAAATTTAGTTTTCTCCACATCCACAAGTCTTTCAAAATGGTAGGCAATGTAATTACGCTAGGAAAGTAAAACTAAATTTTCACAATTTCTTTTACCCCTAGAAGAAAAAGTCAAGGTTGGGATATTGGAAATGGAATTTTATCGCACGGCCACGATACAAGTTGTCGAAATATATTTCACTTGTTCAGATGTTCAAATTGTGTGAATTCCGAAGGGACCAAGCTGCTTAGGTCATCGATCCATAGACTTACACACTACTTAAACTCACTTATACTAAGAACAATAGACACACCCATGCCGGCGGGAGGATTTCACTTGTTAACTGTAATTGTTCATTCATGGCAAAAACTTTCCCAGCGTTTTCTTTCTGTCAGTATGGTTTTACTTTGTAACAGAGATTTTATGTTGTGACACGACACTATGAATAAAAATTTTCAGGACAACAGCGCTTTAACGATAAAAGGTGTTGTTCTGGTCGTTGGTGATGGTGGCTGTGTGGACTTCAGTCCGAAGACTAGTTTGATGCAGCTCACGATGTTAGTCTAGTCTGCATGAACCTTTTCACTGCTGCATAACTACTACAATCTACAGGGTGTCCACAGTTAAAGTCCCTGTTTCAAAACACTGTGGAAAGAGTACCGTTGTTCAGAAAAATTTCTAATTTGGTCAGCATATTAATGACGCAGGGGGGACGTCATGGAACAAAAAAATTACGAAAATGTTACCAATAGATAATGCTGCAAGAGTCTTAACGTAGATGACGTCGGTCACAAATGAATCATTAATCGCAATACGACAACTATGGTTTGAGTTACACATTATACAATCCGTACTGTTCACTGAGCATGAATGCACATGATCGTCAGTCAACAGTTCTGGCACTGTTAGTCAAATAAGCCCGTGCACCACGGAAGGTCGTACCACATCGTATGGCAAAAATCGGTTTTTAATTATCCTGTGGCCTAAAACCGCATGAAAAGCAAACTGACATCATTTTTTAATCATCATTGTGCCAAAAACCGCATAAAAAGCGAAATTACATCGGTTTCTAACTGTCGTGAGTCTGGTGCAAGACATGTTCAATGCGCTGTCCACTGTTTTCTGCCACAAGTTGAAATTGTGAAAGAGCATATTCCACAACAGATAGGAATGTCTCGAGGTCACCTTCAGAATGCGTTGTGTAGTGCGTACCTTCAATTCAGTTACGTTCGTAATTAAAACACTGAACACGACAACATGCGGATAATCTCATCTCACAGCCAGTAGTTACACGGATTAAGATCAGGTGACCCGGACGGCCAGGATGTAGGGAAATGACGACTCATAATTGTAACATTTCTGAAATGCCTTCGCAGCAGCCACATCACTGGCTGTGCGATCTACGGATGAGTGCCATCTTGCATGAAAATGATCATACCTACACATTCACGCTGGTGAAGAGTCGGAATGATGTTGGTGACAGAAGACTCTTATAGCGTTTACCAGGGACAATACAAGCAATGAGACACTCCGGACTCATTTCCTCGAAAAAATACAGTCCCACGATAATCGATGCCGTCAACCAGCACTACGCAGTCACCTTTGCAAAATGAAGTGGTTCAAATGGTTCAAATGATTCTGAGCACTATGCGACTTAACTTCTGAGGTCATCAGTCGCCTAGAACTTAGAACTAATTAAACCTAACTAACCTAAGGACATCACACACATCCATGACCGAGGCAGGACTCGAACCTGCGACCGTAGCGGTCGCTCGGTTCCAGACTGTAGCGCCTAGAACCGCACGGCCACTTGGGCCGGCAATGAAGTGGTACCGGTTGATATGCTTGCGGATTTTCCGTTGGCCATATTCAGCACTTCTGCGTATTGACATGTCCTTGGAGACTGAAATGGGCTTCACCTGTCCACAGAACGTTCCGGCCATTCATTGTCCACTTCCATGCCAGCAAGAAATTTCATATTAAGTGTTTGTCTTGCTGGCAGGACAGCAAAAAGCAATTCCTGAACGTGGGTAATTTTGTATGGATAGCGCTGTAGGATGTATCGTAGGACTTCATGCTTCGTCCTCACAGGCATGTCCAACGTCCGAGCAGTTCCCCGTGCACTGCATGTTTGCACCACCGCTCGACCCCTCCTGCAGTGCTTGATTACATCTTCGACTGAACGTGTCTTTTCGACTTTTCTAATTATTTTCTCTAGTCCCTTGACAGACATCGGACCAACGCTTATTTCATACCCTTGAGTGTCCGGAACTTCTGCAGCGCTACTGATGCGCAGACGCCGTTCTTGAAAAAGATCTTTACAAAGAGCGTACGACATTCATGAAGACAGTCATGTAGGGCGTATCGGACGCAAACTAAGGAACAGCCGTGTGCCATGCGTTTATTGGTGTGCATATTCTAACGCATACAGCGCAATTTATTGCTCAAATTTTCTTTACATTTCTTTAATAACGTTTTCCTCTCCGTCAATAATATGCTGTTCGAATTTGGCGTCATTCTGAGCAGTCGTTCTCTTCCTACAGCGCTTTGAAACTGCAACTTTAATTATGGGCCATACGTGGTGGCCGAGCGGTTCTAGGCGCTTCAGTCTGGAACCGCGCGACCACTACGCTCGCAGGTTCGAATCCTGCCTCGGGCATGGATGTGTGTGATGTCCTTAGGTTAGTTAGGTTTAAGTAGTTCTGAGTTCTAGGGGACTGATGACCTCAGATGTTAATTCCCATAGTGCTCAGAGCTATTTGAACCATTTAATTATGGAAACCCTGTAATCCATTTCTACCTTACTGTATTCTAGCCTTGGCCACCCTCTACAGTTTTCATCCCACACCCTTCTTTCCATTACCAAATTGCCGGTGCATGAAGATTTGTCCTATGAATTGATCTGTCTTTGAGACCAAGTTGTACCATAAATTTATTTATCTCCCATTCGGTTCAGTACCTCTTCTATAATTACACTATCTACCCATCTAATCCTCAGCGTTCTTCTGCACGCCCACAATTCAAAAGCTTCTACTCTCTTCTTGTCTGAACTGTCAACTGTCCCTGTTTCATTCTGTACAAAGCAACTCTTCATGCAAAGGCCTTCAGAGAAGACACATTAATACTGAAATTTATATTCGATGTCAACTAATTTCTGTTTTTCAGAAACGCCTTCCTTGCTGTTACCAGTATGCATTTTACATCCTCTCAACTTCAGCCATCATCAGTTGTTTCATTGCCTAACGCTTCCGTTGATGAGATATATAAAAACAGCTCAGCTTACTGAGTCTGTAACTGCTTTCTCAGTCGTTAAAGCCTCTGATGATGTCTTCAGCACTGGAAGACGAAGTGTTAGACAGAGAATTATGCCTTAGTCTACAACCTTATGCCCATAAAACAAATATAAACAATTGCTATCCACTCAGTGCAGCTGCTCTTCCGAGTTCATTGCCGTCTCTAATATAATTTCACTGTCATCGGCAAACACCAAAGTTTTTCTTTCTTATCCAAGAACTTAAATTCGATTTGCAAATTCCTGCTTGTTTTCTTTTAGTGCTTGTTCAGTGTACAGATTATATAGCATTGAGGACTGAAAGCATTCCTATAGTACTCCCTTCTTAACGATTGTTTCTCGTTCATGTCGAACTGCTCTTATAACAGCCGTCTGCATTCTGTACAAATTGTAGAAAACTATTCGCTCTCCCTACTTTATATCTGCTACCTATAGAAAATCAGAGAGTGTATTACAGTCAACATTGTCAAAAACTTTCTATGAATCTATTGGGCTGATGCATAAATTCGTAGCATTTTTCCGTAAGTTCAAGAGATACACATAACAGAGACTTTGGTCATCAATAATACATCCTCTTTCACTATTTACAACAGTCTGCCAACACTAGGTTAACTTTTCGATTCCCCGACAGCAGAAATCGCGTGGTTTTGAGACGAAGAACTCTTCGAGCCATATTCGGAGCGCATTTACATCCGAAAAGAAAGTTCCTTGAAGGCTGTTCGATAGAGAGTGGAAAAGATGAAAATCTGAGGGCGCATGATCGGGTGAATAAGATGGATGTGGAATGATTTCCCAATCCAACTCCTGAATAAATAATTAATAAAGTTTTTGTCATCTGGAAAGAATTTTATGTATTCTTTCATATCAATGTAATCCCTTTAAAATAGCTAACGTGAGATATTAGACACTTATTCCACCCCTTTTTTTAATCTCTGAAACGCTTCCGGAACTCTATCTATGGGTCAGATTTCAGTTCTTTCTGGGTCAGATTTAAGTTCTTTGAGATTTCAGTTCTTTCTTTCATCTATGGTTGTGAAAGGGTGGATCTTTAAGATTATCATAATTTTTGGGAACAAAAAACGGTCCCTGAGGGCATGTCTGTCGCATGTGGAAGCTGGAATTTGCTATGGTATTGTTTCGAACATGTTATGGTATTGTTTTTGGCCAAAAATACACGAAAAAACAAAGAAGTGTGAGCAGCTTTTTTTAGTGCTGAAAAAGCCATGAAATGTTTTACTACAAATTCGGTCTTTGTTTCGGGTTGCTTCACGCAAACGGTATTCATCGTTTTCGTTATTGGTCGTAAGACTCCTGGTGTATTATTTCTTTAAAATCTAATAACTTTGTGAGCGTAATTTATACATTTGTCGAGTTTTTTTCAGTCTTGGTGATCAAGAATGCTTCCACTTGAACGATTGAGCCTTAGTTTCGACGTCATATCCATAAAGCGATGTTTCATAATCTGTTATCACACGTTTCAGAAGTTTTGTTGAGATCACTTAGAAACGACTGAGGAACATGCATTCCCCGCTGTCTATATTACAAATTCTATACTTTTGGAACAAATTTTGCTGTTACATTTTTCCTACCCAAAACACACGTAACAATTGCGTGGCACGAGCCAACTGCTATACCGATATCATCTACGACTTCTCTCGTTGTAATTCGGTTATCGCTCATTATCATTCATTTCACTTTTTCCGCGATTTCGTCGGTTTTTGATATTATAACGGGTGTTGCGGGATGACTGTGTGTGGGAGGTGGTTCTGTGCGGAAGATGGATGGAGATGCTGCTGTGGTGTCACGGCTCAGACACCACACTTGCTAGGTGGTAGCCTTTAAATCGGCCGCGGTCCGTTAGTATACGTCGGACCCGCGTGTCGCCACTGTCAGTGATTGCAGACCGAGCACCGCCACACGGCAGGTCCAGAGAGACTTCCTAGCACTCGCCCCAGTTGTACAGCCGACTTTGCTAGCGAAGCTACACTGACAAATACGCTCTCATTTGCCGAGACGATAGTTAGCATAGCCTTCAGCTACGTCATTTGCTACGACCTAGCAAGGCGCCATTACCAGTATATTGAGATTGCACTTATGTATCATCAAGACCGATGTTCTCTAATTATGGAATAAAGTTAAGTATTACATCAACTACGTACTTTATTTGCTATATTAACTACTTTACACTGTTCCAGATCCCACGCAAGCCTGCGTGCGCTAAGCGCGTGTCTTTCGGCATCCTCGCATAGTGACTTGGCTGTCTTGCCAAGTCACAACAGCTGCAGCAGAAGGCTGTTTGTCGATATAAGTACTTCTCAATTAGTATTTGTTTACAAAATTTAAACTTTGAAGCTACTAGCTTCGATGGCGAGTGAAGCAAATACGTCTTTCAGCGTCACTCAGTGTGCCGACCTCCGGCACGGTATGAACGTAACAATCCCGAGAGCGCATCTCCGCCGTGGCTGCTGCATCTAGAGATGGTTCCGCCGGCCGATGTGGCCGTGCGGTTCTGGGCGCTGGACTCTGTAACCGCGAGACCGCTACGGTCACAGGTTCGAATCCTGCCTCGGGCATGGATGTGTATGATGTCCTTAGGTTATTTAGGTTTAACTAGTTCTAAGTTCTAGGGGACTAATGACCTCAGAAGTTGAGTCCCATAGTGCTCAGAGCCATTTGAACCATTTTGCAGATGGTTCCGGTTTCTCGCCCCTTGTCAAATCGGACCGGCGTAGCTGCTCCAAGGTGAATACGTCAGAACGCTCCATGTCCAGTGGAGCAGGACACGGAAGTCTTTCGTTAATACCTCGCCAAGGAGGGGATCGTTGACCCCAACGTCATAGTCAAGAGAATGCGTAGAGTGCCCGAGTACCCAGATGCTCAAGTAGCGGACAGATGTCACGGTACTGCGCTGAACAACATAGGCTGCATGTCACATGGCTGCCCAGCTGTTCGCCGATGATAACTAGTCAAGAATCAGTTTAAAAGCGGCTGCTGCTGGCTGACTTGTCGGTAGTAGATGTGTTAGTATGTCACACCAAACGATCTGGAATGGAGGCAATGTCCAGTGCGGCAGTCATAACTGGCAGTGGTCGTCAGCTCACGGAAGTTGGTTAACCTGGAGTGGCTTTTCGAAAGCTGGCACCAGGGCATTGATAGCCAGGAAAGTGTCACGGAAGCGTCTTGCAGGTGCGGAAGGGTGCTGATCGAAATGGTTCAAATGGCTCTGAGCACTATGCGAATTAACTTCTGAGGTCATCAGTCGCCTAGAACTTAGAACTAATTAAACATAACTAACCTAAGGACATCACACACATCCATGCCCGAGGCAGGATTCGAACCTGCGACCGTAGCAGTCGCTCGGCTCCAGACTGTAGCGCTTAGAACCGCACGGCCACTCCGGTCGGCGTGCTGATCGAGCACGGCGATGGCCGACAGTGGGTAAGGTCCGTTTCCTGTTGTAGTAGTCTTTGCTCAAAGTAAGGTCCGTTTCCTGATGTAGTAGTCTTTGCTCAAAGACTGATAAAGTCCATCCCATTATACGTTCTGCCTCCTAACAAGGGAACCATCCCATCGCACCCCCCTCAGATTTAGTTATAAGTTGGCACAGTGGATAGGCCTTGAAAAACTGAACACAGATCGATTGAGAAAACAGGAAGAAGTTGTGTGGAACTATGAAAAAAATTAATAAAGTATACAAAGTGAGTACTCCATGCGAAGATAGGCAACATAAAGGAGAATGTGAGCTCAGGATCGTCGTGATCCCGTGGTTAGCGTAAGTAGCTGCGGAACGAGAGGTCCTTGGTTCAATTCCTCCAGCGACTGAAAATTTTACGTTCTTTATTTTCGCAAAGTTATGATCTGTCCGTTCGTTCATTGACGTCTCTGTTCACTGTATAAGTTTAGTGTCTGTGTTTCGCGACCGCACCGCAAAACCGTGCGACTAGTAGACGAAAAGACGTGCCTCTACAATGGGAACCGAAAACATTTGATCGCAAGGTCATAGGTCAACCGATTCCTCCACAGGAAAACACGTCTGATATATTCTATAGGACAATGGTGACGGCATGTGCGTCACATGACAGGAATATGTTGTCGGCCCACCTAACTTGTACACTTAACGAATGGGTAAAAAGATTCTTCTACTTTGCCCGATTTAGGTTTTCTTGTGGATGTGATAATCACTCCCAAAAAAGTGATGAAAACATAAGAGTTTGTCACATAAACTGAAAATAAAAAATTAAACTTTTCACTCGAGGGAAGACCCCATCTAAAACCTCTCGTTCCGTAGCTGCTCTCGCTAACCACGGGACCACGGCGCTCCTTGACTCCAATTGTCCTTGATGTTGCCTATGCACTACTCAGTTTGTAAATTTTACTAATTTTTTTCATAGTTCCACACAACTTCTTCCTGTTTTCTCGATTGATCTGTGTTCAGTTTTCCAAGGCCTATCCACTGTGCCAACTTACAACTAAATCTGAGAGGGGTGCGATGGGGAGGTTCCCTTGTAAGAAAAATCCGGTCTCAGGATTTCCGTTGAAAACTGATTGTAACAGGCGTAATAACATATTAACAAGTATTTACACTATCTATCAGTTGCTTCTCGCATTGAGATACGGGGTCATTTCCACTATCTACACTTCTATCCGAACTCACTAGCTCTTGACCGGGCGAGCTGCCGCAGTGGTTAGCACATGGACTCTCATTCGGGAGGACGACGGTTTAAACCTGCGTCCGGCCATCCTGATTTAGGTTTTCCGTGATTTCCCTAAATCGCTTCAGGAAAATTCCGGCATGGTTCCTCTGAAAGGGCACGACTGACTTCTTCCCCATCTTTCCCTAATCCGATGGGACCGATAACCTCACTGTTTCGTCCCATCCCCCAAATCAACCAACGAACAAATTAGTAGAACTTGGACTCTTCGTTCACAATTACTTATGTCCTTTTTCAGACCGTTTCTCATCGGTGCCGCTATTATTCGTTAGAATTTGTAGTTAAAGGTCGGCACGGTTGGAATGCATATTACAGCTAAATCACGCAGGCAGTTGCAGAGGTTCCTACAATTAGGAGTTGGCGTTGACGTTCTGTGTGATACGTTTCTAAGTGTTCTAAAAGGAGCACTACTGATCCGTGACTGTTGTGCGCAGGTAACACCTGTATAGGGAGGCGAGCATGGTTGAGTCTGAAGTGCTATCCAGGTAAGTCAGGTTTTCAGTGGGTAAGATCTATAAAGGTAGTTCGAGTAGATAAATTAATGTCCCTAGCAAAGTATCTATCCGAAAACTCTAGAAAATTCTGGTCCCAAGTAAAATCGCTTGGCCAGCCGGAGTGGCCGAGCGGTTCTAGGCGCTACAGTCTGGAACCGTGCGACCGCTACTGTCGCAGGTTCGAATCCTGCCTCAGGCATGGATGTGTGTGATGTCCTTAGGTTAGTTAGGTTTAAGTAGTTCTAAGTTCTAGGGGACTGATGAGCTCAGCAGTAAAGTCCCATAGTGCTAAGAGCCATTTGAACCATTTTTTAAAATCGCTTAGCGGATAGAGGACTGTTTTCCTTACGTAATCTTAGCCTTCGGGGTTCTTTTAAAAGGATGGACATGACTTACACTAACTACCATGGTGCGAGTTGGAAGCGTTAACTCAGCGTTAACAGGTGACGTCATTTCTATCCCTTGATAAGGTCCTCGGTAAAGTGTTAGAAAGTCCTTTGTCTTTCTCTTTGCACTTAATGGTTGGTTAACATAACCGATTTTCCAACATTATGGGTTCTTTCTTGCCGTTCCAAAGCTTTGGTGTTCATCTTTTTTACCTTGCACCAAATAGGGGGAGGGTTACAAAGTTCAAAACAGGAAGGCGTTTTTTCGCCAAAAACCTCATAAGGGGGTAACCATGTACTCTCATGGACTTTTGAATTGTATGTTCCTACGACATACGGAAGTAGGGTCACTGTGATCAGAGTTAATGAATAATGAATATTTTAGAAGTAAGTGAATATTTTAGAAAGCGTTGGATGGACTCTTCCCATTCGACAATTTGCCTATTTGTGTAACGAACAGGTGCTAAGTTTCTTGATACGCAATAACCGGCATAACTGCTTTATTAAATCTAACAGTAAAACTGACGTGTTCATCTGCTTGCTTGTTTGAACACACTACTCTCCAAAACTCTTAGACCAATTTTCAATAGATTTTCACAGGTAACTTGAATTTAGCTTGGGGCAACATAGAGGCTTTATTTAACCAAAATCTGATCATTAAAAAATACCGTAATTTAAAGTTTTATTCATACTAATATTATAAATGTGAAACTAAGTATGTAAGTATTTTGACGACTAAAGCGCTGAACCGATTTCGATGAATTTTGGAATGGAGATAGCCTGAATCCTGAGAAAGGGTAAAGGATACTTTAGAAAATAAATTGACCCCCAAGAGGGAGAAATAAGGAATGGAACATCTTGTTTTACATCAGTGAACATTAACCATGTTTCATCAGCATGAAGCATTGATGTCACTCCTGCCCATGCCCCTCTGTGTACACTGGTCGTCAGCAACGCTGCACATGCTGCCACATCGTGTGGTGGGACATCTTGGAAGGGGGAGGGCGGGGCAACATCAGGAACTATGCTAACCCGAACAGGCAGACATGTGAGGGAAGTTGACGTTATTGCACATCGAACAGCCTAATTACTCACCACCATTCATCACAATAAAATTACTGATATGCGAGGTAACAGCTGTCGAACATAAAATACACTCCTTGATCTATTATTACTATCGTTGGTGTTCTGAACCTTATTATCAAATGGTTGAACATCCCATATGCTACTGTCCCTACCTGATAGTTAGGTATGGTTCTCGCGGAATTGAAATGTGAAAATGATCAATTGTTGTTGGCATATAACAGTTTCCTACATTTGGGCAAATGTTCCGATTACATCCATGTAAATCATTTGAAATGGTTATCTGCCTCTGGCAACCTTTGAAGTATAATCTTTTGGTGACTGAGATCCATTCTTTGTGCACATGTGACATATTCTTGATGTAACAATCAATGTATTGCCTGCATGTCATCCACAAGCAATTTTTTCGCTATTCAGCAGTCCACTGCTCTGCGACTAGCGTCATGTCCGGATAGGATTGAATCATGGACTTGCCTCAACACCTCGTTTCGTAATTTTGCTGGTTCGACTATGCATAGCCCACATCTCGTGTTTCTGTAGAGCACTTCATCTTCTATGCTGAACTGTAGCTATCTGGTGAACTGCTGTCAGTCTAGATCATGACTTTGTGCTTCCTTCCATTTCTCCATGTCCAAACTGGTAGAGTTCACATTACGTATTTTGTGACGTACACCGTCTGCATTTGTTCGCTATTTACGTGGATATTGTATTACTTTGAAATTGAAATCACTCAGACGTATTGTCTGTCTAGTTATCCGACTAGTTGGATCTTTATCTCCTAGTACCCATTTGAGTGGAATTTCTTATTACTTTTATGTGTCATCTGAATAAATAACATCAGAAATAAGTTACTGCCTATATTAGTGCTGACATTTCTTTCTCAGTAGTAGAATAATTCTTTTCGGCTTTACTAAGCTGTCTTGACACATACGCTATGGGGTGTTCTTGTTCATCTATCTCCTGACTTAAATGCAACCTAAGGCGTAATTGCTAGCGTCACGTGAAAGTATAAATTATTTTTGGTAATCTGAAACATGAGAACTTGTCTCGCGGTCAATAAACCTTTTAGTCTTAGAAATTTTGTCTCACAGTCTGGAGAACATTGAAATTTTACACCTTTTTCCAATAACTGGAAGAGGGATCTTGTAGTTTCACCGAATTTTTGAACGAGTTTTCGATGAAAATTTACTAGATCTAAATATGCCTGCCATTCCTTTACTGCAGGGGATGTCAGAAAATTTTTGACAGAATCAGCAAATCCAGGGTAAGCACATACACCATTTTGACAGATAATATCACCAAAGTGATGCACTTCTTGTAAAATGAAATGACCGCGCATTGCTCAATCCTCGCAAACACCATCCATTAGTCACTGGAAAGTAGCTGGCGAGTTTTTCAGCCAAAAAATATTGATAACGACCAGAAAAGTTGAGAATACTGTTTTCAGATTATCTTTGGCACTACCTCTAAGTGATGGTAGCCTACCTACTTCGTATTTCCTTAGTTGCAAAATAAAAACACTGACCCAGATTCTCTAGGGTTTCTGTTACATTTAATATAGGGTAAGCATCTGAAATTGTCTTCTGGTTTAAATAATGGTTCAAATGGCTCTAAGCACTATGGGACTCAACATCTGAAGTCATCATCCCCTACACTTAGAACTACTTAAACGTAACTAACCTAAGGACATCACACACATCCATGACCGAGGCAGGATTCGAACCTGCGACGGTGGCAGCAGCGCCGTTCCGGACTGAAGCGCCTAAATAACGGTAGTTTCAACAGAAGCTATATGCTTAGCTGTCATCTTGTGATTTCTGGGGACAATCACAACGGGTACAGATCATAGGCTTTTACTTATCTCTATGATCTTGCAGTTGCTGGTTTATAAATTCTTCCATGATAGGTAGTAAATGCTGTGGGACTCTATATGATTTCTTATAGACAGACACTTCATTCCCACTGGGAATATGATGTTGAGTGTGTTGGTGGCGTGGCAGACAATGGTCGAGAAAGATCAAATAACCCTATGTAATCTTCTAACAACTTTTCCATGTCCTCCTTAGTCTGTCTCTCCAGATGTGCTACTTTCTTCCTCAGTGCAGTTAATCTGACAGATTGTTACATAATCCAAGGTGAAATCCGTGTCCAATTCGTCCTCAAATAATACTTCTAAATTAGCTGTCAGAGTACCACATGATACCTGTACTTCTTCTCCCACAAATATCTCGTACATAGGATAAACTGCACTGTGCTAAACATTGTACTTTATCTAACTCTTCATTCTAGGACAAAGGGTCAACAATATAGAAAGAATTCACCGGAAGATCAGCACCTATATCACCCCATGCTAACATTTCAGTACCTTTTGGTATGATATCCTGTGAATTGACCTTAAGGGACCTTGTATGCAGTTGAGACGGCTTACTGAATGTCCCAGGTGTTCCTTGTGACACTAATGATTTTCCAGCCATAAAAACCAGATGAAACAATGCTTCATCCAGTTCTACTATACACCATTCCAAGTCAACTTTGGTGTGATCTGCAACCACGAAATCTAAATCGAGTTTGATCTTGTAGCCACTGCTAACCATATGGAGAACTTCTGCAGTAAGCCAGAAGTTAATCCTCCCCCGCTCGGAATCCAGCGCTGTTGAAACGAGTGAAACAACACGACCCCATCTATGGCGCTTAACTTCCAGTGTGGCGGATTTAATTCTACTTTACTGGACGCAGATACTCCAGATCCAGTATCTAACAAAAATTTGACATAACTGATCAAAAAAAGTCTGCCACTGATTTGGCTCAGAGTTGACCTGTAGTAACCATAACTGGGAGTGTTGTACTGACAACATATTGCCCCTGCCCTATTTAATGGCAGGGTACGAGGTTTTCCCTGTGACCACCTTCCCAGTCCTTGTGAACTTTTATTTGTATAATTTCGTTTGCAACGCTCAATACGCCTACATGCCTGACACAGGTGTTCTATGTAATTATGTTTCATATGACCTGTATGGTCACATCCAAAACATTTGACATCTATATCAAATATTGCCTTCGTTCCCATGGTTTGGTGGTCACATCAGTCTCTCTACCAATGCTTCTTTGGTATCTGCTGCTTCATTCAGCTTCTTTGGTCATTCCATATCAACTCCATGTGACATTTCTGGTTGTAAGCACCATGAAAACATATCCAATGCTCTCTGTTTAGCTTCCTGTAATATGGCTTTAGTAGGTTATCAGTACCACTTATGTCTTTAATGGGACACTAATTACACCTGGTTTCAGGCTACACATCCAGTATCACGATACACACTTGGCTACCTTGAAGGTTACTCCCCACCCGTCACTCCACTGCCACCAGGGAAGTGCTGGGAACTAATCAAGGTCAACCAGGGGGGAGGGCATTGAATGACTTTCAATATAATTCGGCCAAGTGCGTAACCTGACACCGGATGTGATACCTGACACTGGATGTTATAAGCATTCCTTTAAAGCCAGAACTGGTACTGATAACTTACTAGACTTATTTTCATTATCATCCTCCATGGGTTCTTATGTATGGATATTAATTTTGTAAAAGTGGTCCACAAAACTTCCTACTGATTTCCTGTGTTTCTGTAATATCTTGTTAAGCTGCTCACCATAGTGTCTATGTATTTTTCCTTGTGTTCTATTGAAGATTTAACTTTCCTTATCGTATTTATATCGAAAAGAAAGTATTTCGTAAAGGCCGATAGTTGTTAGTTTTGTTTACATTTTAAGCGTAAATTTCGGGCGGATGTAGATCTTTATATCTTCAACTAGAGTTCGCGGTCCAAAGTCAAATTAATTCGTGTCTGTCGCACAGAGCTTAGTTAGCTAGTTAAAAACTTTCGGAACTAAGTTTAAAAGTTTGTGTACATTAGGCTCTAGTTACGTATTAGTGTAGGGTACGAAACTTTAGTGCTCTTGTGCCAAGTTATTCTCTGCTTTTGTGTAAATTTTTCTATCAATCCATGTGTCACAAATGTGGTGGTTACTGCAGAAATCTGAAGGAGGGGGTGTTCTGTGAAGACTGTAGGTCATAGTTTCATTGGGGCAAATGTAGCGGCGACGAAACGAGGGCAGATAATGAGGCGCTTCCATGGCGATGTAGGTATCTAGAAAGGGCCGAAAAATCGCTGAACAGGAGCAAAAATTTGTGACTCTAAGGCTGAATTAGAAAATGCGGATCTGGAATTATCTAGGCTAAGGAAGGAAAAAGAGATGGGATGCTGGGGAAAGGTAGCAAACAAAGGGCGAGAAAGAGAAACTGTTGAAAAAACTTCAGAAATTCCGTTAGTAAATCAGTTAGGCTTGCTATTGACGTAGTGGAGGAAGGGCTTCATTCAGATGTAGCTGAATGTTGGTTTAAGCAGAATATTAGCTTAAAGAAAAAAAGGTAGGTCGGCATAAAATCAGATTAGGAAAAGAAAAATTTTGCTTCTAAGTAGCGGTCATGAGAGGGGTGTAGCCCAGCAGCTTCAGGAGACATTAGGTGAAGGGTACCAGGTCACAAGTCTTGTGAAACAAAGTGCTAGTCTTATCCAGGTGACAGAAAACTTAGATCAGCTATGCAGCGACTTTGAGAAGGAAGATCTGGTAATTATCGTTGGGAGAGTAGGAAACAGCCTGGCTGTGAATCCAAGATATAGTATTAGGAGTGACCTGGATAAAATAGGAGCAGAAACTGTGCACACAAATATGGGGTTTGTGCAGGTCCTTCAGCGTCATGATCGGTCCTGAGTAAACACTGCTGTAGGGCATGTTAACACTGAGCGGAACAGGATTCTCCAGGCACCGGAAAAATCTCACATAAGTATTGTTCCAGTTGAAACTGTTGGTAAATGGGGATACACTACACATGGCCTGCACCTAAATAGGAAGGGAAAAGATAAGTTAGCTTCTGTATTAGCAGATATGGTATGGAGGACCACAATCATACAAAGGACGATCCCTGTGGTTAATGGGACCAGGCAAACAGGTTTTTTAGGTTGAAGTCAAAGTCCAGATTTACAATAATCAAGAAAAATAGAATAAAAGAAACTTCATGTATAGCAAATAGGGATAAAGCTATGGCTAGCATCAATTTACTTCATCAAAATATCAGGGGAATAAAAAATAAAGTAGATGAGCTGTTAGTGTGCTTAGATGATCTCAAAAATAAGAATGGGACTGATATAGTTTGTCTGAACACCATGTAACAGTGGAGATGGAAAGCGTCAGTATAAATGGGTATAATTTAGCATGTTACACTTGCAGATCTAGCACGACAAGGGAGGAGTTGCCATTTACACAAAACAAGGGTATAAGCACAAAGCTGTAGAAGTAGAAAACTTTGTGTCGATCAGCACTTTGAAGTTTGTGCCTGTGAACTACAGCTAGATAATGTAGTGTTGATATTAGCAACAGTGTACAGATCCTCATTAGGAGATTCGAAACTATTCACAAAAAAGTTTGACTCCCTATTGTGCTGTCTGTCAGACAAAAAGAAGAAATTAATATGTGGTGATTTCAACGTAAACTTTCTAAGCAATTCTGATAGGAAACGTGAACTAGAAGTGTTATTAATGACGTAGCTTAGAATCAGTGATCAATTTCCCTACATATATAGCTCAACAAAGTAGCACTCTAATAGATAATGTATTTGTGCAGCAAGAGGATGTAAAACTAACACATGCTTTCCTTGTGATGAATGGATTATCAGACCATGATGCACAACTAATTAACTTACAAAACTTAACAGGGTGTACAGTTCAGAAACCATTAAGTAAAAATGTAAGGCTGGTCAACCCAGTATCTATAGAGCATTTCAGAGAAAGTTTAAGAAATGTTAATTGGGGAGATGTATATAATGAGCCAAATTCCACTGATAAATGCAACATTTATATCCCTTTTTGAACACTGTTGCCCCAGAAAATTACTAAATGTAACACCAAACAGTTTTCAAAGACACCTTGGATCACTATATGTAATAACGTGTCTTCAGAATGAAAAAGAAAATTGTATAAGGCATCAAGAATTAGTAAAGACCCAGAAGTAATTTTAAAATATAAAAATTATTGTAATATATATATATATATATATATATATATATATATATATATATATATATATATATATGGAATGTTGTTAGAAGAGAGACAGGAAAAGTAATCACTGGAGTAGGTAGTATTACTATTAAAGAGAATGAGACCATCTTAACCAACAGTACACAAGTAGCTAACGTATGTAATAGCCATTTCTTAAGTGTAGGAGAAAAAATTGGTGATAATAGTTCAAAAGAAAGAGCCAAGCAGTACATGGAAGAGTTAGTTTTGAGAAATCCCAGTCAGATCAGTTATCATCTTACAACCTCTTGTGAAATAAGGAAAATCATTAAATCTTTGAAAAATAAATGTTCTTTGGAGTAGATGAGATCTCTAAAAAGATATTAAAACCATGTGGAGCATTTATAGCTGATGTTCTGAGTCACATCTGTAATGTATCACTAGCTCAAGGTATTTTCCCAGACAGGGTAAAATATTCCATTGTCAAGCCCCTGTACAAAAAAGGGGACATCACAGATGTCAATAATTACCGGCCAGTATCCTTACTTACAGCATTTTCAAAAATTGTCGAGAAAGTAATGTACTCAAGACTGGCTAACCATCTCAACAGTAATGGGATACTTAGTAAATCACAGTTTGAATTTCAAAGATGCTGTTCCACAGAGACAGTAATACACAATTTCAGTGCCAACATAACAGAGTCTTTAAATAGAAAAGTGTCACAAATAGGAATTTTTTGTGACTTATCCAAAACGTTTGATTGTGTGAACTCTGACATTATGTTACAGAAATTATAAGAAATTATTAAGTCATATCTACAGAACAGGAAGCGAAAGGTTTCTTTATATGGTTTAAGTCATTTAAGGAAGTTTCCCACTTCATCTAACTGGGGTGAAATTACATCAGGTGTTCCTCATGGTTCGATCGTGGGTCCCCTTCTGTTCTTGATATATGTGAATGACCTCCCATCTTATCTGAAACAAGAAGCTAAACTGACAGTATTTGATGATGATACAAGCATCATTATTAATCAATTAAAAGAAACTCCAATAGAAACTGATACAAATAATGTCTTTGGAATAGTTGTTGGTTCTTTGCGAATGGGCTTGCTCTGATCTTAGAAAAAACAGAGTACATCAAATTTTCTACCGCAAGGAGTACAGTTCCTTCAGTAAAAAATAACACAACAACAGAAGTCAGTAGCCAGAGTAGGGCATATTAAGTATTTGGGTGTACATATAGATGAGAATCTTAATCGGAAAATTCATATTTTGGATCTCCTAAAGCGACTAGGTTCAGCAACTTTTTGCAATCAGAATAACTGCTAATTTTGAGGATATAGAAATTAGCACGCTAACATCCTTTGCATACTTTCACTCTCTGATGTTGTACGGAATAATATTTTGGGGTAACTCAACACTTAGGCAAAAAGTATTCACTGCTCAAAAGAAAGTTGTTAGAATATTGTGTGGGGCTCACAGTCGCATATCTTGTAGGCATATGTTTAAAAGGTTAGGAATTCTTACAACAGCTTCACGGTACGTTTAATCAATAATGAAATTTGCTCTTAACAACATGGACTAGTTTAAAAACAACAATGACATTTACGATTATAATACCAGAAGAAATAAGGACTTATGGTCTACTATACTTAGCCTGTCTTTAACACAGAAAGGGGTAAAATATGGTGCTGTAAAACGTTTTGGTAAATTACCGGATGAAATAAAATGTCTGACAGACAGCAGTAATAGCTTTAAAAATAAATTGAAATCGTATCTCCTTGACAACTTCTTCATGGATTCTTGAATAGGAATAAATAAATCTATAGGTATAATATATACATTTTGTGCCATTTGAGGGAATGGAGTTGGTAATAAAAATTTTAAGCTTAAAGAAAAAGAACTTGATTGATGTGTGCATTTATTATGCACTTGACATGTTCCACATCATGACGGTTACCGTGAGATTGGTCAATGGACCACGTAAATAACTAACTGTATCTGTCTATCCATCCTTCCCTAATGTCGCCTAACGGCTGCGCTTCTCTTATTTAGCCGTAGCACATTACATGTGCTTTAGTGTTTCCCTCTACCTATAGTTTAGCCACATTCAAAAAGTGCTCATTACTCCAATTTTCCAACGTAGTGGTTGTATTCAAACTATCAAAAAACAAAAAGACATCATCCCGTGATGTCCCAGGAAATGGAGTGACCATTGAAGCGGTATTAGTATCAAGGACATGTGCATAGGATGTGATTATTCCCTCCTTTCTCCCCTTAGTCGCCCTAATTCTGTCTGCAGCTGAATTTCTTGCTCTGTTAGGTACTGAACCGCATATTTATCCAAAACTTGTTTATCCATACAAATAAAACAGTTTCTGCGTCAGTCACTTGTTTATTTCACCACTACGCGTTTGCATGGTTCACACCATCATCTTCAGGTGAAGAATTGTTTATTTACATGGCTGGTGTTGGTGAAGAGTACAGACGGCTTCTCACAGGTCAAATGCAGTGTAGGTTATTTTGCGTCTTTTGCTAATGATAAAAATTGTTGATTTCGAAAAGGCACTTCATAACTTAAAAAAACAAGTGACTGACGCAGAAACTGTTTTATTTGTGTTGATCAGTACCCGCAGTTCTCGTAGTACCGTCCTCTATGGACGAAATATTCATTGTTTGTCCATACTGCCTACTTACTATCAACGCAAGTGTACTGTACACCCAAAATAAAATGGAAATTAAAAGGGAGAAGAGAGGATAGGGAAACAATCATACAGACCCAAGAAAAAAAGAAAAAAAAAGACGTTAAACTCGGCATTTGCTCACACTGCTGCGAAGGATGCCCTGCTGCAGAACTATGGATCTGGCTACTGTCTTCTAGTTCTCCATCATCTTCAGCAGTTCTTCTCATACGTCTTATAATCGAAATAGCACGATTGCTGGGTGTAGGTGGTACTTCCCTTCCAAAGACGGATTCAGATGCAACGGGAGATGAAGGTTAGAGGATAGCCGGCCGGTGTGGCCGTGCGGTTCTAGGCGCTTCAGTCTGGAACCGCGTGATCGCTATGGTCGCAGGTTCGAATCCTGTCTCGGGCATGGATGAGTGTGATGTCTTTAGGTTAGTTAGGTTTAAGCAGTTCTAAGTTCTAGGGGACTGATGACCACAGAAGTTAAGTCCCATAGTGCTCAGAGCCATTTGAACCATTCGGTTAGAGGATAAAAGAACGTTTTTGTTACTGTTTGTTTACAATCATTGGACACAGAAGCTACTAGCGCTGATGATGAGCGAAACAAATACGTCGTTCAGCGCCACCCAGCGCGCCGACCTCTGCAACAGAATAAAGGTACACTACTGCCCATTAAAATTGCTACACCAAGAAGAAATACAGATGGAGTATTGTGACGAGCCAGTTGCTCGGCCACCATTGACCAGACGTTTTCAATTGGTGAGAGATCTGGAAAACGTGCTGGCCACGACAGCAGTCGAACATTTTCTGTATCCAGAAAGGCCCGAACAGGGCCTTCAACATGTGGTCGTGCATTATCCTGCTGAAATGTAGGGTTTATCAGGGATCGAATAAAGGGTAGAGCCATCTGAAATGTAACGTCCACTGTTCAAAGTGCCGTCCATGCGAACAAGAGGTGACCGAGACGTGTAACCAATGGCACCCCATACCATCACGTCGGGTGATACGCCAGTCTGGCGATCACGAATACACGCTTCCAATGTGCGTTCACCGCGATGTCGCTAAACACGGATGCGACTATCATGATGCTGTACACAAAACCGGGATTCATCCGAAAAAAAGACGTTTTGCCATTCGGGCACCCAGGTTCGTCGTTGAGTACACTATCGCAGGCGCTCCTGTCTGTGAAGCAGCGTCAAGGGTAACCGCAGCCACAGTCTCCGAGCTGATAGTCCATGCTGCTGCAAACGTCGTCGAACTATTCGTGCAGATGGCTGTTGTCTTGCAAACGTCCCCATCTGTTGACTCAGGGCTGCAAATGCCTCTGAGCACTATGGGACTCAACATCTTAGGTCATAAGTCCCCTAGAACTTAGAACTACTTAAACCTAACTAACCTAAGGACATCACACACACCCATGCCCGAGGCAGGATTCGAACCTGCGACCGTAGCAGTCCCGCGGTTCCGGACTGCAGCGCCAGAACCGCTAGACCACCGCGGCCGGCACTCAGGGCTGCACGATCCGTTAGAGCCATGCGGATAAGATGCCTGCCATCTCGACTGCTAGTGATACGAAGCCGTTGGGATCCAGCACGGCGTTCCGTATTACCCTCGTGAACCCACCGATTCCATATTCTGCTGACAGTCACTGCATCTCGACCAACGCGGGCAGCAATGTCGCGATACGATAAACCGCAATTGTGATAGGCTACAATCCGACCTTTATCAAAGTCGGAAACGTGATGGTACGCATTTCTGCTCCTTACACGAGGCATCACAACAATGTTTCACCTGGCAACGCCGGTCAACTGCTGTTTGTGTATGAGAAATCGGTTGGAAACTTCCCTCATGTCAGCACGTTGTAGGTGTCGCCACCGGCGCCAACCTTGTGTGAATGCTCTGAAAAGCTAATCATTTGCATATCACAGGATCTTCTTCCTGTCGGTTAAATTTCGCGTCTGTAGCACGTTATCTTCGTGGTGTAGCAATTTTAATGGCCAGTAGTGTAATATTACTGAGCGGGCACCTCACATCAGCTGCTGCTTTAAGAGATGGCTCGCTTTTCCCGGTCAGTGTCATGCCAGCCCAGCGTAGCTACTCCACAGTAAATACGCCAGACTGCGACACGCTCCATGGTGCAGGACATGGAAGTCACGCGTTGATCCCTCGGATGGAGGGGGGGGGGGGCATGGCTGGACTCCAGCACCGTAGTTCTGAGAAGGCAGTAGAATCCCGAGCCCCTGGATGCTCAGAGGTTTGGAGCCTAGAGACGATAGAGACGCCAGCGTCACCTATACGGCACTGAACAACACAGGCTGCACGTTACCTTGCTGTCCACCTGTTCGCCGACGGTAAATGCAGCTGAGGCGCAGCTTGCTGACTTCGTGGTAATAGCTGGGTCATGCCGAACGGTCTGTAACAGAGGCAGTATCCAGGTTAGCTGTCATAATCGCAGTGAGTGACGGTATGCGGAAGTCGGTCGAGATAGAGTGGCTTCTCGAAGGCTCGTTCCAGGACATTGACACCCAGAACGGTGTCACGGAAGCGTCTTACTGCTGCCCAAGGGTACCGATCGACCAGGACGATTGCAAACGGCGGCCGAGGTCCGTTTCCTGGTGCACCACTCTTGGTTCGAAACTTCTCCACAGCACATCCCGTTACATTATGCTGGGGCGTCCAGGGCGCTCTTCGTGGCATTCGTTGAAACTCTTATATGACTCATACACCCCTATTGCACTTATTTCAGACTAAAAAAAATCAATACTTAACCTTTTTAAAAGTTTACTATACTTTATGCCGTTCTTACAGCAATATTTAATACAATTTTTGGCCGCTGTCAACAAATTAAATGTCCGATATGGCTCACACTGTACAGGTGTTTTTCAGACATATTTATCTACACAAAAACGAAAATATCGCGTGAATCGAACTAACACAACCCACCAAATTATAAAATTCCTTTTACCTTCTGAACATCTCTCATTTTACACACCAGGTGGAATAATTTTGTTACGGCTCACTCTCCCAAGAATATAAATAAGTTAATTCTGAGGGAATTTCCCTGTCAAATTCTTCTCCAAATATCATATCTCCCGCCTACTCCTCGTCAACTATTGTCTTTAAGCTGATTTGACTAAAAAAATCAGCTGTCACATTTTTTCTTTTTTTTTTTTTTTTAAGTGGGTTAGCACCTGAACTCTTAATATTTTTACAGGTGCTTCTTTTTTCTCCAGATGTCTCTTTTTAATCTCCCTATAAGAGTTATCTATTTTTCCCATAGTCATATACACTCCCACAGCTTTGCATTTCTTGTCTGGAAGTTCCTGTTTTGACAATCTGAACTACCTGTGACTCTCAATATTGGATTTCTGTATTCTCGTTTGCCTGTTTTATTTGCTGCAATTTCTTCTTGCGTCAGTTGGAATAAATATCTCATTTGTTATCCAGGGACTTCGACTGGGCCTTTTTGCCTACATGATCCTCTGCTGACTTCAGTATTCCGCCTTTCAAGCCGGTCGTCTTACATTCAATTCCTTTCCCCTGTTTCATTCAATCGTTGCCTAATTCTACCTTTGAAACTACTTAACCATTCGTTGTTTCAAGTTACCTGGGTACCATATTCTTAATGTCCTACCCGTCTACAAGTTCATCACTTCTGATCTGCATTTCATAACCTATAAATTATTCAAGAGAAAATAAATTATGTGTAAATGGACTGTTTACCAAACAATCAATACCTGAGACAAATAATTTTAAGGGGAATGATAAATTCTACTCCAGTGTGTCCTTTAGTTCATTTGTTTGTTTACCCACTTATTCCCAACATGGAGGGCGACTGCCCACTAAGCAACCTCCAGTTATAATTTTCGCGTCAAAAACCCTACTTCGTTAATCAAAAACAGTCTAGGTCATTTTCACTTCTGTGTTCATTTCTTTCCTTTCTACACAATTGATGACTATGAAGTCCCATACTCCTTGAGAGAGCGTAGGAGACGATACGGGAGACCCGCACCGCTGTACTAGTCAAGGTCCCATCGGAGGTGGTTTGCCATTGCCTTCCTCCGACCGTAATGGCGTAATGGGGGTGAATGATGATGATGAAGACGACACAACAACACCCAGTCATCTTGAGGCAGGTGAAAATCCCTGACCCGCCGGGAATCGAATCCGGGACCCCGTGCTCGGGAAGCGCGAACGCTACCGCGAGACCACGAGCTGTGGACTCTACTCAATTAGCACACTGAGTATTATTCAGTACTTTCCAAAATATGTACCTGTAGAGCAAAGAATGCACATCAATAAGAGCAACTGAAGAATACAGAGAAAATGAAATTTCCTTTAAGTGTCACTCTGATTATCTACGAGGGGTGAAACTTTAATAGTGGCAACTATTTCGAAGTAGTCACCAGCATTGTGTATAACCCGTTGCCAGCGATGTGGAAGTCGTAGGATACTCTTAGCAGTGCCAGCTGTGTTGACACTTCGGGCGACGAGGTCTATTGCCCGACGAATCTGTAGCACTTCTGAAGCGAATGCTGTGAAGTTTCCTTCAGTTTAGAAACCGAGTTGAACTCACGAGGGCTTAAGTCAGGGGAGTGCAGTAGGTGGTATAGCACTTAGCAGCCCCATCAGTCAAACAAATCAGTAACAGCTCGAACTGTACGTACTTGAGCATTCTCCTGCAAAATGATGGTCAGGTCTTGCAGAAAGTGTTACCACTTCTTTCTCTATGCTGTTGATTTTTGAAACAGGACCTGACCATCCTTTTTCAGGACAATGCTCAAGCACGAACAGTTCAAGCTGTTACTGATCCTACCCTCGTATTTTCAGTTATAGCCATGTTAACGCTAAATTTATTTATCATTAAGACCTTTTTTTACATTACGGTACAGTAAGTGGAAAAATCTTTTTTTGGTTTGATATGATACTACGCATCAAAAAATTCTTCCACAGTTCAGTTAAATATATGGTAAAGAAACTGTCCCTGACAAATCTTGTACGAATCTGTATCTTTTTCTCCCAGTGCCACTAGTTTGTCACCCGAGGTATCCGAACACACATAACCGACCGACTCAACTGTTCCGTATGCCAGTCCTCTCTTCCACTTTCCCAAAATCCATAGAGGATAGCCTACTACTCTGCTTACCATAGTCCCGCAAAGGCTGCAAAAACCCCTGTAGAGATTCGAAGGTAAGAGAGAGAAACGTGGGTAGGGTCATAAGGTATTGTCACGATGCTCAGGAGGATAAGTATTTCTCGATGAAAGCAAAGATGCAGATCCGAGATCTGCTTCGACACCCAGTTTTAAACCCATAGATGTTTCAAAACAGCGTAGTATTTTCATTTTTGTAAAATTATTAATGAAACTTCGCCACAAGGGAAGAAACAGGAGCTTATAGCTGGCCTGAAGAGACAACATGGGAAACTATTTAGAGAATTTCTTCGCGGGGCTACTATAATGAAACTTAAATGTAGGCCTCACTTTAATTGTGCTCTCTATAATTTTACCAAACCTTACTACCGAGCTATTTCGATTTCAGTCAAAATATTAAGCAAAATTATGGCGTACCCAGCCACGTGTAGTGCCAAATAATAGCGCCCCTAAAAAAAAAAAAAAAAAAAAAAAAAAAACGTGAACGAAAGTCACATCCTGAGGTGTATCAGTAAGTTCAGGATCATTCTGATCATTCTGAATAAAACTAGTACACGTATTTTTTAACAGATATTAACGAGTGGTAAGTGCACCTTTGTCGTCAAAGCCAAAATTACGAGGATGTGCTGAAAAGTAATGCCTCCGCATCTTATATTCTGTTCTCAATTTCGGCCAATGTATGACATGTCATGTATATTATTCGGTCGACTTCATCGGCCTGCTGACGCAAGAGCACTCCGAGTTGTAGCATGTAACATGGCGGTGAGCAACGCAGTATGTCGGTGCACGACAAACAGCGTGTCGTAATCGAATTTCTAACCGCAGAAAAAGTACGTCCAATTGAAATTCGAGGAATAATGAAAGCTGCGTACGGAACCCGCCAGGGTAGCCGAGGGTGCTAATGGGCTGCTTCCTGGACTCGGGTAGGCGGGCCGACCCCGGATCGAATCCGCCTGATTAACGACGAGGGTCGGTATGCCAGCCAGCCTGGATATGGTTTTTAGGAGGTTTTCCACATCCCGCTATGTGAATACCGGGCTGGTCCCCATGTTCCACCTCAGTTCCGCGACTCACAGACATTTGGAAACGTTCGCACTATTTCATGGCTTACACTAGACGCAGACAGCTGGGGTATACTACGTACGTCCCGGGGGGGGGGGGGGGGGGGGTTCAGGGTGGTGGCAGGAAGAGTATCCGGCCAACCTCTGCAACTACCACTGCCGAATCCGTAATAACACGGCCGACCCCGCGTTAAAGCTGGACACAGGTCAAAAGAAAGAAAGACAATGAAAACTGTATACGGTGATGACAGTGCCAGACCACATACGAGAATGGAAGTATACGCAACAACTCAACGACTTGCGTTTACGCTCATCAGTCATCCTCAATACAGTCACAACTTGACAATACCCGATTTTCATCTGCTTCCAAAAGTTGTTTGTTTCCTTTAATTGACCGCCAGAGTTTGTACACTGTTTAATCATTGAGAACACATGTTTACATAGAATACGTGGATTTACAGAGGAAATACACAAATGCATATTAACAAGACTGAAAGCTCAAGCCATCAAATTTTTTCCACAAGAAATGTTTAACAAATAGAATAAGTACAATAGATATACACTGATGAGCCAAAACATTATGACCATTAACGAGAGGCTGAGTGCCTCCTGCTGGTATTGCGGGCACGTAACACAGTAAGGAAAGAATATTAGTGAAAGAGAGACGAATGGGAAGTCATCATAGCGAATGACTGATATAAGCGGTTTGGACAAAGGGCATATTGTTGTGGCGCTGCGGCTGGAAACGAGAACATCTGGTTCAAATGGCTCCGAGCACTGTGGGACTTAACATCTGAGGTCATCAGTCCCCTAGAACTTAGAACTACTTAAACCTAACTAAGTGTGTCGCAGGGGTGTGTCGTAGGACCGTTACTATTCACAATATACATAAATGACCTTGTGGATAACATCGGAAGTTCACTGAGGCTTTTTGCGGATGATGCTGTGGTATATCGAGAGGTTGTAACAATGGAAAATTGTACTGAAATGCAGGAGGATCTGCAACGAATTGACGCGTGGTGCAGGGAATGGCAATTGAATCTCAATGTAGACAAGTGTAATGTGCTGCGAATGCACAGAAAGAAAGATCCTTTATCATTTAGCTACAGTATAGCAGGTCAGCAACTGGAAGCAGTTAATTCCATATATTATCTGGGAGAAGGCATTAGGAGTGATTGAAAATGGAATGATCTTATAAAGTTGATCGTGGGTAAAGTAGATGCCAGACTGAGATTCATTGGAAGAATCCTAAGGAAATGCAATCCGAAAACAAATGAAATAGGTTACAGTACACTTGTTCGCCCACTCCTTGAATACTGCTCACCGGTGTGGGATCCGTACCAGATAGGGTTGATAGAAGAGATAGAGAAGATCCAACGGAGAGCAGCGCGGTTCGTTACAGGATCATTTAGTAATCGCGAAAGCGTTACGGAGATGATAGATAAACTCCAGTGGAAGACTCTACAGGAGAGTTGCTCAGTAGCTCGGTACGGTCTTTTGTTAAAGTTTCGAGAACATACCTACACCGAGGAGTCAAACAGTATCTTGCTCGCTCCTACGTATATCTCGCGAAGAGATCATGAGGATAAAATCAGAGAGATTAGAGCCCACACAGAGGCATACCGACAATCTTTCTTTCCGCGAAAAATACGAGACTGGAATAGAAGGGACTCGATGAGGTACTCAAAGTATCCTCCGCCACACACCGTCAGATGGCTTGCGGAGTATGGATGTAGATGTAGATGTAGAACCTAAGGACATCACACACATCCATTCCCGAGGCAGGATTCGAACCTGCGACCGTAGCAGTTGCGCGGTTCCGGACTGAAGCGCCTAGAACCGTTCGGCCACAACGGCCGGCAGAATATCTGGAACGGCGAAGCTGGTAACCTGTTGGCGTACTGCTCTCATGAGTACTTATGGAAAGTGGCTGAAGGATGGCGAAATAACGAGTAGCCCGTATGCTATTGGACGACCACGTGTCATCAGAAAACGTTGAGCTCGGAGGATCTCTCACTTTGTAATCGAGGATAGGCAGCGATCTGTGGCAGATCTGACGACAGAGTACAGTGCTGATGCAGGCACAAGTACTTTGGAGCATACCGATCAAAGGCTATTGTTGGACATGGAGCTCTCCATCAGACGACCCCCACGTGTTCCTGTGTTGACATAACGACATCGTCAGTTATGATTGCAGTTGGCATAGCATCACTGAGTTTCCACCGTGAAAAGATAGAAATGGGTCGCCTATCGAATGAACCGCATTTCTTGTTACATCGGTTCGATAGTTGGGTCCTTACACTAAACGCCCCCTTAGAAAAATTTATGACTTACTGTGCTGATAAACCTCTTACATTATTTGCTTTTCAAACAGCTGAGCAAAACTGAACGTACTCAAACATTCACTAAAGTGACACACAATACTTTTAGCGCAACGCAAACTGACTTTCAGTAATCGCTACAAATAATGGCCCTGACTAACATTAACCTATAAAGTGGCTCTGAGCACTATGGGACTTAACTGCTACGGTCATCAGTCCCCTAGAACTTAGAACTACTTAAACCTAACTAACCTAAGGACAGCACACAACACCCAGCCATCACCAGGCAGAGAAAATCCCTGACCCCGCCGGGAATCGAACCCGGGAACCCGGGCGTGGGAAGCGAGAACGCTACCGCACGACCACGAGATGCGGGCCATTAACCTATACCTTTCACAAATCACTTACCTCACAAAAATCTTCGTTACTCGAACTACTGCAATACTGCGAGCGCCACTACTGCCAGCTAAATAAAAGATTCAGACTACTGAAGGCACTAACTACTGATAGGCATAGTTAGCAAATGAAAGATTTTGATAGGGAACAAACAATGTTTTTACCTCAATAGTGTTGAAAAGTCATAACATACATAGCAGTTCGTGACATCCAGTCTTAGAAATTTCAAAACTCCGCCATCTCTCTCCCCACATCCACCACTGCTGGCGGCTCACCTCCAACTGCGCAACGCTACGCGCTGTTAACATCCAGCTGCCCAACACTACAATGGCAGACAACAATGCAAACCAGCCACAGACTGCACACAGCACAGCCAGTGATTTTCATACAGAGCGCTACGTGGCGTTACCAATAAAAAAACCTATACAGCCTACTTACAACACACCGTCATCCAGTTGAATGGCTGCACGAAGCATGAACCGCGCCACATATGCAGGCCGGTGAGGGCACAATTATTCTATGGGGTAGACTGAGTTGGCTTCCATGTGATCTGTGGTGGTAATCGAAGGCATCATGACATCAGTGAACTACGTGAAAATATTGCTGACCACCTGCATCGCTTCATGCTTGAAGTCTCCCACTGACAGGGTGACATCTTCCAGCAGGATAACTCTCGGTGTTGCAAGGTCAGAATAGTGCTACAGTAGTTCGATGGGAATTACAAGGAACTCACACTGATGTCTTGGCTAGCAAATGTACCTGATCTGTACCCACTGGAGAACACATCGGGTGCCCCCTGCGCGCCATTAAACCGCCATCCCGTAATTTGCGGGAATTGCTTGACCCGTGCGTAGGCAACTGGTGCCACACACTTCTGAAATCCTTTCAAGGACTTAACAGAATCCACGCCAAGCAGAATATCTGTTGTATTGTGTCTGAAAAGTGGAGCAACATGCTATTAAACAGATGGTCATAATAGCAGAGGTTGAAAATACCGTTTCAGTTGTAAATTAGTTTATTTTCACACGACGGATTTCGGACTGTTATAAGCCCATCCTCAGGTGTCGTAGCTGTGCTGTGGTCCCCGAGCGCCGCCTGTACCTGGTATAAGCGGCGCCCGGGACCACAGCACAGCTACGACACCTGAGGATGGGCTTATAACAGTCCGAAACCCGTCGTGTGAAAATAAAGTAATTTACAACTGAAGCGGTATTTTCAACCTCTGCTATAATGCTCAGTTGCGGATGTTCTCCCAACAGGATTGTTTGTAGATGGTCATAATGTTTCGGCTCATCGGTTTATTTATGTTATCGATTCTCACTACTTCTTATATTTACTAATAAGTGATACAGATAAATGAAAACATGAGTCCTAATGATTTTTCCCTGTAGTCTTAAGAAAATGACACTCTGTACAGGCGAATGTCTTTAGAAACTAAAAGAGAAGACGCTGATTGAGGGAGGAAGAAACCCGTAATAAAAGTCTTCAGAAATTCCGACCGTTCATTATCAAATTTGGAATACAGAAACAGACTCAGAACCATACTCACATGCAGGGGAACGACAAATGCTGATTCCATACGGGAAAACAGGAAACGAGGCGTGGTTAAAGTGGAGTCGAATGATGATTGAAAATGTATGTCGGTCCAAATGCGTCCTAGTGAATACGACATTGTAGGAATTTCAGGTTGTATTTCCACATAATATCCGCCATTCGTTTGTTGGGACACTTTCCACATCTGTTTTCCGTGGCACTTGGTTTCCCATAAGTAGTCTGTATACGGTAATTTCAAATCGAGAAGAGTTCCTGCAGATGCAGCTTACTTCGTTAAGACATCAACTCCCTCATTATAACGGATGCCAGCGTTGGAATGCAACTATAGTGGAATGGTTCTCTGCTCTCTCAATTTACAGCGGATATATTGCAGTACCCCTTCAGAAAGGGGTTGTTTCATTCCATCTTCGGTATTGAATACTTTTAAGAATATTCTGGGAGTCGGACGCCATTAATAAACAAATAAGGAAAAAAACGTTCGGGATTCAAACAATGTTGTTGTTGTTGTTGTTGTTGTTGTGGTCTTCAGTCCGGAGACTGGTTTGATGCAGCTCTCCATGCTACTCTATCCTGTGCAAGCTTCTTCATCTCCCAGTACCTATTGCAATCTACATCCTTCTAAATCTGCTCAGTGTATTCATCTCTTGGTCTCCCTCTACAATTTTTACGTTCCACACTGCTCTCCAGTACTAAATTGGTGATCCCTTGATGCCTCAGAACATGTCCTACCATCTGATCCCTTCTTCTTTGTGCCACAAATTTCTCTTTTCCCCAATTGTATTAAGTACCTCCTAATTAGTTATGTGATCTACCCATCTAATCTTCAGCATTCTTCTGTAGCACCACATTTCGAAAGCTTCTATTCTCTTCTTGTCCAAACCAGTTATCGTCCATGCTTCACTTCCATACATGGCTACCTACACTCCATACAAATACTTTCAGAAATGACTTCCTGACAAATCTATACTCGATGTTAACGAATTTCTCTTCTTCAGTACGCTTTCATTGCCATTGCCAGTCTACATTTTATATCTTCTCTACTTCGACCATCATCAGTTATTTTGCTCCCCAAATAGCAAAACTCATTTACTACTGTAACTCTCTCATTTCCTAATCAAATTCCCGCAGCATCACCCGAGTGAACTCGACTACATTCCATTATCCTCGTTTTGCTTTTGTTGATGTTCATCTTATATCCTCCTTTCAAGACACTGTCCATTCCATTCAACTGCTCTTCCACGTCCTTTGCTGTCTCTGATAGAATTACATTGTCATCGGCGAACCTCAAAGTTTTTATTTCTTCTCCAACTCCAAATTTTTCTTTTGTTTCCTTTACTGCTTGCTGAATATACATATTGAAAAAAATCGGGGATAGGCTACAACCCTGTCTCACTCCCTTCTGACAATATAACGCGCCAAATGGACAGAACTGGGCCCGATGTCCCTCAGGAGGGCATCCATCAACTTGAGCAATCAGTGCTAATTCGAATAAGGACCAAAGTTGGACTAACGCATTACTGACTTGCTCAATTCATGAAGCTTTGCCTATTGAATTAATCACTCCATTTTTGTGAAATTGTAAAATTGTTTTGCCTCTACATGTAAATCAGATCTACCAGTTTCCGCCCCATTCGGATAATTCCTTCACGGTGCATCGTTTTTTCTTTTCTTTGTGTGTATCTTTAGGAAGGAAATTGAAGATACATGGTTAAATGCTTCCAATATTGACGCAGCCTCTGCAGTAAAAATTGCAGCACTTTCAGGCAATTTCTAGGCTTTACTAAATTGTATCTGTCGGTATAGAAAAGCACTTTCATTATACTCCTCTTGAGGCATTTTGGATCCATCAGTATGTAGTATACAGATATTACCAGACCACAGAGCTTGAACTACAGTTTACGTCAGCACTCAGTGAGCTTGTCATATTATAATAACAGATTGGAATCTGGCAGTTGTGTGTATCAAGATCATATTCGAGTGAAGGAAAATGTGAAGAACATCGCGTAGAATGTATGATAATATACCAACAGTCAAATCTTATGCAGACGGCCGGAATTTTAATTCTTCTGTTGGAAGCATTCCGTAATTGGTAAATGCAGTCTCTACTCTTATAGACAGGAATTTCCATGAAGAACAGTCCTTGAATGAGACATTTATCTGGCATCATTTGACGTCTAATGCTTAAGGGTATCCCTTCTGCAAATGGCTCTGAGCACCATGGGACTTAACATCTGAGGTCATCAGTCCCCTAGAACTTAGAGCTACTTAAATCTAACTAACCTAAGGACATCACACACATCCATACCCGAGGCAGGATTCGAACCTGCGATCGTAGCGGTCGCGCGGATCCAGACTGAAGCGCCGAGAACCGCTCGGCCACTCAGGCCGGCTTCTCTCCTGCCTCCACTAAAAGAGTGTGTGTGGGCTTCGAAAGCATTGCTCCAAGACAGGTACGAATACTTCTGAACTGAAGAGAGTCTGATTTGGAGAGGTAAATCTCAGGTGAATTGTGATACAGCTTACGTTTATAGTACAGTCTGGATCGAATAACCCCACTTACATTGTCAATAGAATACTTTGATGCGCTCCCCACCATACACAGGTGAGAGAGCGAATTACATTTCATACTTCACAGCATTTCTTCTTTCTTTTGCTGGTGCCTTGTCCCTTGGTTTCGCAGGGTCAGCACGGTTAGGTACGGATTTGGCAAGGTTAATTTTAAGTCGTGGCCAGATGCCTTTCCTGCCGCCACCCCGTACCCCCCGGGATGGAATTAGTGTACCCTAGCTGTCTGCGCCCAGTGTAATCCATGGAAGAGTGCGAACATGTTCAGATGTTTCCGAGGTGTGTAACTGAGGCGGAACATGGGGACCAGCGCGGTATTTACCTAGTGGGATGTGGAAAACCGCCTAAAAACCACATCCAGGCTGGCCGGCACACCTGCCGACGTCGGTAATCCGCCGGGCGGATACGATCTGGGGCCGGTGCGCCTACCCGAGTTCAATCATACTTCACTCCATTTATTAGCAATATATTGTATATGAGACGCCTAGATGAGCCGCGAGTCACATATAGTTATAAAGTGGTGCATGCATGGCTCCGTGAAGTAAGTTAAACATTCTACAGTGACGTATCAACAAACTGGTCAATATGTAGAATGTTAACAGGGTTGGTTCTATTCAAAAACCTTTAATAGTTTTCACATAAAAAATTCGGAAGCATTCCTTTTCACCGTGCTCTTTATTTCGGCATTCATCGAGAAACTGAGATGCGTTACCTAAGATACGTTTACACGTGCCGTAGAATTGCATATTGTCAACAACAAAGCCTCGCAACATTAACGGCCACATTAATTACAACTACATGTTGGCAACATTACTGGCTAACGTTATCCAGCAATGTTTACGGTAATACCTTTCTGAGCCAGAAGAGTTTACACGGTCCACAGTACTGCCGCAAAATACACGAAAGAGAGGCACTGGAAGTGAGTACGACTGCCGTGCATTTGCATTCCACAAGGAAAAAGTTAGCGTGATAAAGATATATAGGACCTTTTGGATGCGTTCCTTTTTAGGGAAACAAACTGCTTATGAACCTTTAACTCTACTGGATGTATACCTCTCCCAGACTATTGAACTACTGAATCACAATTGAAATTTATTGTAAAAAGAATTAGTCCAATAATTAGTAAGACGAAAATCAGTATGGAAGATTATATACCAGCTGACAACCCGATTTCCTATCACCATTCGATTTTTAGTTATTTGTGATTCATACAAAAGTTTGATGTGCCTCTAAAAGCAGGAGCCTACACTTATGACCGATATGCCTCTTGGTACCAGACTTTGCAATGACTGCGTGGGAGAACTCAATGGATCTAATGATTATGTTAATATTTTCTACTGACAGTCACCAGTACCATGAGAACAATGAATTTCATTAATGCTATACACCTGAGACCAGTCTTATGGGACTTGGAAGGTAATGCACGCCCTATATGAAACAATTTATCGGGAAAAGGACAGTTGGCAAGTTTCTGCCCATAAATTAGAAACACAAGTGATGGAGCTTTAAAAAGTTTACAAGATTAATCCTATGTAAAATAGAATTATGGCTCACTGTTGGGAAATCTTCTATTACGACAGGTGCGGCGAGAACCACCTTTTTTCAGATTGCTGTCTTTGTACACACCGTGGTTCAGCTTCCTCTACCGATGTCGTTTTATGCAGTCCGCTAAGTTACATGTGTCCTTCAAAAAGCAAGTGCGAGATTTTCATATTCTCCCATTCACTACGAGAAAAGTACTAGTCCTACAGAAAGAAATGAGCAGGACTTCTTCGTAGGAAATTTAATGTAGTTAAATTTGTGGTGCGATACGTTTTCGCTGGAGGCCATAGCTTTCAAATTATTCAAGAAAAATGTACAAAAGTGATCTTCAAACGCATATCCTCCCCCTAACACTCACCACTCACTAGTCAGGATTTCTAGTATGTTGTTCGTGGCACCCCTTACTACGAATGTACAAAAATTTCCCACTATACGAACTATCCCCGACTTTCGACGGTTTTTGGTCTCTATTGATTGGGCTATTACGCTACCAGCATAGCCGGCTATTCCGTTAACATTACTAATTTAAACGTCCCCGTTAGGGTAATGAAAGAGATCTGGCTTTTGTAAATATTATACTAAAACTAATTGCGTTGACAATTCGATCCAACCTTAACCATTACAAGCACTGTAGATTCACAGTCAGAAGGTCTGAGGAATATAACGTTGCAATTGTTTATTTTACGCTGTTAAAATTCGGAAAACTGTTAGATAAAATGTATACAAACTTCAATTTTACAATCTGTAAGTGCTCGTCTAAGCCGGTGGCGTAATTATGACAGTCAATGAAGATCAAAAATGGTCGAATGTGGGAAATAATTCGTGCAGTCACAAAGTTTTGTACAGTTGTAAGAGACATGGAAACCTCGCGCGTGGTTTTTGAATGCTCGGTATGACATTGCAGGTTTCATGAAACAACATCGGTATGGGCAACTTAATCACCCTCTATATTAAGTCCTATGCTCAGCTGCTGCCGCCATGGAGGTATGTATCAAATTTATTTTTCCACTTCTCCATTCTTGCAGACAAGAAACAAATCGAGTACCTCTACATACCCGCTCCTACTTACCTATCTGTAGCGGAATAATATTGTTTCACCGCTCACATTGACTCGGCACTACAGCACGATCGGTGTGAGAAAGAACAAGTAAGGTAGAGAGTGAGAAGGATGCGTTTACAGATAAGATGGTGGTGGTGGTTAGTGTTTAACGTCCCGTCGACAACGAGGTCATTAGAGACGGAGCGCAAGCTCGGGTTAGGGAAGGATTGGGAAGGAAATCGGCCGTGCCCTTTCAAAGGAACCATCCCGGCATTTGCCTGAAACGATTTAGGGAAATCACGGAAAACCTAAATCAGGATGGTTGGAGACGGGATTGAACCGTCGTGCTCCCGAATGCGAGTCCAGTGTGCTAACCACTGCGCCACCTCGCTCGATTTACAGATAAGGACAGAGATTTATATGCTCCGACTATACAAAATGTTCACCATCCTTGGAGGACAACACCTCAGTCATACCTTGACAACAACTTGAACAGCTTGGCCTACCAGCAACATTGCTGGGCCATTTAGCGATATTATTGTGTAATGCAGCTACACTGCATCAACGTAGATGACAACAATATTGGAAACACACATTGCCGTAAAATATGGCCCATGTAAGCGCACTTCAGTCCCTGATGCTTGTATCCTGCATATGCTCGAAGCAGTTATGTTTACTCTGCAAAAAGAAAAATCATACGTCTCAGCCGCGTCGTAGCTGTATCGTTAGGCCAACGCTGGAGGAAAGAGAAATTCTGTCAGCGGTGCAACCGTTTCTCCGTATACGCGAAGTCCACTTGCGGTGCCAGTCTCCCGTCCTTGTGCAGATTCGTGACGTGCCGTCAGTTTTTCACTCGGACACCAATCGATGGATCTACGGTGACGAATCGAAGTGAAATGAGTGTAAACAGTGTGGGCGTCGCAGCGCGGGAAGGCAGGTGACAGTTGACGGGGAGGGGCGACCGCGCCGGCGACGAATGGTCGTCCGGGGGCGGTGCCTGCGCCACCTCGCAGGCCACACCCTGCCTCGCAAGTCTCGCTGCAGCCGCTGCGGCGCTGCACACGTGCCATTTCGTCCCGCCACTGCCACGATACGGGAGGCGCGATAGCGTTGGTAGTCGGAATATTTAACGTATAATTTTGCTGAGTAACATTCAATACTGTGCGAGCTTCTGATCGCAATGAGTGACGCTCAACCCAAAAGTACAAGTAAATCGACCAGAAAGTCGATTTCAACGTCACGTGTGACGTGGCTGCATTAGAAACAGTATGTCCTCGTGTTCCTCTAGTCTGTAAACCGTCATGTCTAGCCAGCTGGGGTGCCTGCCCTGGCTGCCGTTTCCGTGATGTGGCAGGCGAAATAAATGAGAAAGGCGAAAAGAAAAGGGGAAGAGCGAGGGCAAAATAAGAGGAGAATGAGAAGAAGGGAATCGATTGGAAGGTACGAAAATGAGAAAGGGGCGGAGTCATATGAAATGGAATCATGAGGAGATTCGGACTGGATTGTGTTGAACGACAGTTCCCTAAGACCCATCTCTCCCTGGTACGGAAACGATTTTCTCTTGTTTTCGGCTACTTGATGGAGCCATTCTCGCTGTAACAAGTCAGCCAACGCCACAAACGTGTGAAGAGTATGTTTCGCGTTTGTTGTTTTGTTTGTGACGGTTTATTGTTGACTGGCAATCTACATCTAGATGACAATCTGCAAATTACACTCAGGTATTTGTCTGAGGGTTCGCAGAACCTTTTCAGGATTTTTCTCTGCCCACTCTAGAATAGCACGTGGGGGTAATGAACATCTAAATCTTTGTATACGAACTCTTATTTTGATTACGATGGTCATTTCTCCCTATGAAGGGGGAAGTGCACAAAATTTTCGCAATCGGAGAGGAAAATGGTGACTGAAATTTGGTGAAAAGGTAACGCCGTAAGGAAAAATGCCTTTGTTTTAATGATTGACACCTCAACTCGCTTATCATATTCGTGATACTCTATTCGCTATTTCATGATAATAGAAAACGATCTGTCCTTCACTGAATTTTTTTTATGTCCTCCGTCACTGCTATCTGGTTACAATCCTATACCTCACAGCAGTACTCCAGAAGAGAAGGTAAAAGCTTAGTGTTGGAAGTATTTTTAGTAGACTGTTGCATCTTCTAAGTGTTCCGTCAATAAAACACAGTTTTGGTTGGGTTTTTCGACAAAATTTTCTATGTTGATGGCTCCAGTTTAAATTGTTCGTAATTGCAATCCCTAGGTAATCTTCAAGGCAGATTAAAACTGCGTGCCCGACCGAGACTCTAACTCGGGACCTTTGCCTTTCGCGGGCAACTGCTCTACCATCTGAGCTACCGAAGCACGACTCACGCCCGGTACTCACAGCTTTACTTCTGCCAGTACCTCGTCTCCTACCTTCCAAACTTTACAGAAGCTCTCCTGCGAACCTTGCAGAAGTAGCACTCCTGAAAGAAAGGATATTGCGGGTGTCGGTAGCTCAGATGGTAGAGCACTTGCCCGCGAAAGGCAAAGATCCCGAGTTCGAGTCTCGGTCGGGCACACAGTTTTAATCTGCCAGGAAGTTTCATATCAGCGCACACTCCGCTGCAGAGTGAAAATCTCAATATAAACTGATTTATGTACTCTCGAGCTTACAGGGGGTACAAACTGTTGGTGTGTGGGTGGATCTGTTGAGTGCAGTGAGTCAAGCTAGTTAATCATTGAAATAGAAAATATTATGGAAAGACGCAAGTAAGTAACTCATTTTTGGTACGGCGATTGCCTTCGTCTCACAGGTGGACTATGCGCGTATGCAGTTGACTGGCGAGAATAGGACTATTGTGATGGTTGACGTCTTGCGACGTAATACTCGTCGAACATTCTTCTCCCTCCCTCCGAGTTCAGGGCGTCCACGGTGACAGCTTCCCGACGTGCTGTTCTCCATCCTCCAAATGTCTGTTCTCCTGCTGGTCGCTGTACTTGCCGGAGTAGTTGGTCGGGGACCGGGTTGTCGTTTGATTGTTACAGCGTTAAAGTCCGCGTTGGTCGAGTCTGTTCCTCATGGCGCGTTCGACTAGCGTCAGAGATTGCTGCTAAATGTCGATATATCTATCCTTCGACAGTCTCTATTACTTCCTGACGTATCGGGTTGACATTCTCTGTAGGCCTATCCAGTTCAACACTTCTGGCTGCCATATACTAACTAACGTATTTCTTCTCATACCATCTGACGCATGAGACAGACGAGCTCATGCTGATATTCCACAATTGCCATACGGACCGTATTCGGCGGTCTGTAATACTTCTTTCGTTCGACTCTCTTTCAGCTGCCCTTTCTCGTTTCGCAGGCACTACCTGATGAATCCCATTGTCGATGTCACATCGTATAGCAGAAGGGATTGGTACATGTGTTCTGCAGCTCCTTTCATCAAGTGTGAGATATTGTCTACTTCTGGAATGTACTGATTCACGATGTGGCATAGAGCTAAAATATTCTTTGTGTAACACTGTGTAGTTTCCCCACGACGTTAGGTCCTATCCTTCAACTGTCCTTCCGCTAAGTGGACTTGTCGCCGATTTTCGCTGAAAGTTTTCTTTAGGAATTTGTCCCAGCTATCTAGCTCCTCTTCGTTGTACCAGAACCAGTAGTCACCTGTGTTGTGGTTCGCAGGAGAGCCAACACTGTGTTGCTAGAGGAAGCCTTAAGACACGAGTTTTAGCTCACGCAGGCTGGCGTGAGGTCTGGAACAGGACAAGGAAATTAGAATTTAGAAAAAACGGACGTAGCTGGTGGAATAATTAACTTTAATCCATAAATGGTGAACATCGCTCTTGACGGTACATTATGCACAGTATCAATAGTAACTGGTAATGACGCCTTGCTAGGTCGTAGCAAATGACGTAGCTGAAGGCTATGCTAACTATCGTCTCGGCAAATGAGAGCGTATGTAGACAGTGAACCATCGCTAGCAAAGTCGGTTGTACAACTGGGGCGAGTGCTAGGAAGTCTCTCTAGACCTGCCGTGTGGCGGCGCTGGGTCTGCAATCACTGATAGTGGCGACACGCGGGTTCGACGTATACTAACGGACCGCGGCCGATTTAAAGGCTACCACCTAGCAAGTGTGGTGTCTGGCGGTGACACCACAACCTGTGCCAGGCAAGTAAAAGTACACTTTTGTCAAACACATCGGTCATCTTACCTGTTGTATTTAGTGACTCGGTCTAATCCTTTCAGCCGTTTCGCCGGGCCCTGACCAGCATCTCGGGAAAACGATGATGGATGCCTGATGTGCAGCTGACTTACAACTGTTTTGGAATCTGTCTCCAGAATATAAGGATCTTAGTAATGATGTTCTGCATACATTCCGGTTCCTATCAGTGTAGGCGAAGGCTCTTACGCTGTCTAATCGGAGCCACTGCGATGCAGATCTTTTGATGTAGGCCTACACGATGTCTCCAGTAAACAATGTCACGTAGAAATCACAATTAACTTGAAAAACGGAGGCAGGGTCGTCAATGAAGTATAGCTCTTAGCACTCACTGTAAGTGAGTCAGCATTCAGCCAGAACAGAACTGGACTCCTGTAAGAGAAGTGCCGTTGTTTATGGAAACATTGAATATTGCAGAATAAACCAACATTATAAACATAAGAGATTTCGACGTTCTTCTAGAAATGACAAATACTAATAACAAATAATTGCTACGGGTCGTACCTGAACTGGCACTCACAGCACATCAGCCAACGTTAACCCTTACTGCACATTGGGCCCTGACCTCTGCTTACTTTGGATCAAACGGATCAAGGCATTCTCCATACTGAAACTGCTGACCGCCTCGCTAAGAGGGGCATTACGTAAGGAAAGTTTCGCCAGCACCAGCCCTTATACGGATTTCAACTCGACGGTCATGAAAGGTGCTTATCAGGACTGGAATTGTGAATGGCACGTACCACAGCACTATATGGGCTTCTACCTGGCGGCCATACCACCGAACGTCTCTTCTCGGCCGTGGTTCACTTCGGTGAAGCTTAGTAGTTGTTGTGTACATAGTTCCGCGTAGTCGGCGCGTACACAACTTTCCCCCTAAGCACAACAGCGCAGGCGCAGCGCTCGTCCGTCTCCGCACTACGAGATGGCGCTGTCTTAGAGACGGACCAAATTCTGCTTCCGCCGATCCGCGTATTAATATGTAACGCAGCCAATGAGATTGCTGCTAACGTAGAACCTTTTCTCCTCGCGGATCACACTCGTGCAGTGATACCTGAACGCTCGAGGTATTATAACGAGTGTACAGACCTCCGATTAGTCAGTCTGCATTAGTCTGTACCAGTCTGCAATAGTCTGCATTAGTCTGTACCAGTCTATAGTCAAGTTTTAGTATGCGCCTAATAAGATTATCATATTCCTGTACATAGCCATGAAGAGAAATGTATAGACACTTTTCAAGTATCAGAGATATGTGAGAATAAGATTCACGTACCAAGACCAATGGAACTTCAGATTGTCAATTGTAAATAGCATCCACAACCAAGTTAAGTTATTTTTATGCTTGTTATTATTTTAATAAATGTGTTTGAAAATTAATCAAGTTCTGTTTAAAGTTGGTCACCGTCAATCTGCTACCCTAAGCGTGCAAGTGGCATTTCTATCGTCTGACCTAGCGGCAGAAGATAAACACGCCACAATAAGACCACGAGACATATTGCTGACTCTCGCCTACTTCGTTACAGCGACAAGTCAAATAATCTGATGGTGTGTGTACCGAAGGTCTTACAGTACGCACACCACAGTAGTCGTCACGTGACCACTCTCGTCCTCATGAGGCTGGGACACGGATTTACCCCACCATCTATATCGGTTGAAAATCGTCGCATCTGGACACTGAGACCAGGACACAGCGGAGGTGCAGATCTGAACCACGTCGTATTAGCGTGTACGAAGTACTCGGCCCCACAGACGGTCTTGAATAAAACATTGTTTGCGGGACTACCCTCTCCCTGCAAATGTAACTGCTTTACTTCACCAAGTATTATTTGCTAGCGAATTACTTAAAAGACAGCGGTATACAACTTAGAACTATAAGCTGTGTGCCGGCTGCTGTGACCGAGCGGTTCTAGGTGCTTCAGTCCGGAACCGCGCTGCTGCTGCGGCCGCAGGTTCGAATCCTGGCTCGGGCATGGGTGTGTGTGTGTGTGTGTGTGTGTGTGTTGTCCTTAGGTTAGTTAGGTTTAAGTAGTTCTAAGTCTAGGGGACTGATGACCTCAGATGTTAAGTTCCATTGTGGTTCAAATGGTTCAAACGGCTCTGAGCACTATGGGACTTAACATCTATTGTTACCAGTCCCCTAGAACTTAGAACCACCTAAACCTAACTAACCTAAGGACACCACACAACCCCCAGTCATCACGAGGCAGAGAAAATCCCTGACCCCGCCGGGAATCGAACCCGGGAACCCGGGCGCGGGAAGCGAGAACGCTACCGCACGATCACGATCCATAGTGCTTAGAGCCATTTGAACCATGTAAGCTGTGTGGATACTGTCCACCAATGGAATCAGACCGGTCCGAAAACTGGGACCTCTGTTTCTGTTTCTGCTTTGAATTAAGAAATTGTCTTTGCAAACGATGCCACTGTATAGCTTTCATTGAAGTATAAGTTGTTTTTAATGTCAGTCTCCTGTCGACCCTGTCTTGTTCCAACCCTGGGTCGTAATTTTGTGTTTCTTTTTAATTTCTATAACAAACTTATCTTTGTGCTTCACATTCTTATCATTTCTCCACTGTGAAAACTGCACTAATGTTGACTTGGTACTGTTGTACCTACTGTTGACTGTTGGACGTTCGTCAATTAGTGCATTTATTTTACATTAAAAAGTGTACATCGCACTATTTTTACTGTTCTAATGTGGAAATTGCAATTCTGTTAACATTGTACTTTTGTAACTACTGTTGGCTGTATGGTCTTTGCTGCCCATGGCAAAATTAAATAAACAAGGAAAAAGAAACGCGACGCCACACTACATGGAGCACAGCTCGCCACAATATAGAGAGTTATTTCAAATATTACAACCATTAGCTGCCGACCTCGGCAATTTAAAATCAACAGAGAGGAATCGTTATTGGAAAGAGAATGAAACAAGACTGTCGTTACTTTCCTTCTGTACTAAGGGAGACACGAAAGCAATATGAGCAATCGCATCAGCACATGGAAAAGGACACTATACTTATGGCTGAAGGTAAGGAACAGTTACAGAAATTATCATCCTCTGTGATTCGCTTTTAGATGAAAATACACGAAAGAGAAACAAAAGCTGAGAGAATAAACAGACGCGGCTATATTAACATTCCGAGACGAAACAGACAAGAGCCTGCCTCTGCATTCTTCTGTTTTTTGCTGCATTTAACTACTCGCTTAGGTGATGCTGTTGCAGACAGACTTGGGGCGAGTTTTGACACGGAAGGGAAAAGAATCAGTCGCTATTTAGTTGAAGAATTCGTCTTGGAACTATGCGGGAGTGATTTAGGAAAACCACAGGAGCGACAATGGAGGATGATCGCGATTTGAAATCGGTTCCTCCAGACCAGTCTTGTTTTATTTATTTATTAACTTTTTACACTTTCGCACATAGGTCAGTTAAGGGCCTGAAGTAAGGAATACGTTGTAAGCAAGTCAGTGAACTAATAGATTGTGACTACAAGAAGAGAATTAGGGTGTGGAAACACGATTCTATGTACGAGGGGTCAGATTTCGTAGTAAAATGTCAGAGAACAGCAGCCTGGCGGAGAGGGGATTCTACTTTTTATCACTTACGTGAGTTTACGTTGCAGTCTGTTGTCTAACTAATTTTTTTTCTTTGTTTATTGCGGAAATAAACATAGCAAATTTGTGTTCCACAGTAAAAGGGAGAGAAGAAAAGCGTTTATGGGCCCGTTGTTTACAGACGAATCAGAAGCTCGGTTCGCACAATTTTGGGGGAACAAATTGGCCATGTCATTTTCAAAGGAACAGTTCCGACATACAAGTTACACAATATCGGGGAACAATGACGAACATAAATAAGGATGGTCACTGGAGGAGACCCGGTGGTGTACAGTCCCTGATCATCTGCCTCCGTGTCAAAGGGCTGAGTTATATTCCAAACCTCTTTCAGTGTCCTTGAAGAGCGACAGCATTTGACACTGTTGATCCGCTCATCGCAGTGAAGCGAAGGGTACGCGGTTCTCTCGATGCTGTTCAAGAGGCTGTGTGCAGGCACTAGATTTCATCTCCCCCTCTCTTTCAGCATTAACAATAATGCACTGCTCACCATTAAAATTGCAACTTGATGAATGCAGCAGAAAATGCTAGTCAAACTGTCACGAAGTTTACTGTGTGCTTGGGCATGCACATGATTAGCACTGCAAAGCGACCACAGAACGTAGGTAGAAACAACGCCAGAAAGTTTACACAGCAGATTTCTCATTCAGTAATCGCATTAGAATACTGTTCGTTTGCGGGACGACCGCGTTATGCCTTGTGTAAGGTGGGGAAACGTCTACCACCACGTGTCGGCAGGATCTTGGCCTATCGAGACAGCAATTTATCGTTCCACTATGTTGTTGCTCATGTTTGTCGGCATTATACTCTGATGCGAATGTGGAATCGATGGTTTCTAGAGAGTCATGCTTAACACCATGCAGGATCGCAACGTTTCCGCACGACTAGCGCTCGAGAGGACATCACTATCTCATCAAAAGCATCTGGACACCTATTAGTGGACACTAATATGGGGTGTGTCCACTCACATTTACGACTGCTTGAACTCTGCTGGGGACACTTTCAGAGAGGTGTCTAAATGTCTACGGACGAAGGTTGCCCATGCATTCTCAAAAACCGAAACCAGACATGGTAGCTTGTTGGACGCTTGGTCTGGAGCGTTCTAGTTCATCCCAAAGGTATTTCATTGGGTTCAGGTCGGGACTCGGGACAGGCCAGTCTATTTCAGAAACGTTGCTGCCCACAAACAATTACCTCACAGATGCTGTTTTTTGACAGAATGTATTGTCATGCTGATACAAACAATCAGCGTCTCCGAACTCTTCCTCTACTGTACTGTAAAAAGTGTTCATATACTTCTGCATTAAGAGTCTTTTTAAGCGCGGTAAGGGGACAAAACCCAACCACGAAAAACATCCTCATACCGTAACCCCACCTCCGAACACCAACTGTTGGGAGGTAACGATCTCCAGGCATTCACGAAAACCGAACCCCTCCATTGGCTTGTCACCGCGTATAGGGTAATTCACCATTCCAAATCACTCATTGTTAGTCATCCTTTGTCCAGTGCCGTCACTCTTTACATCAGCTAAAGTGTCGCTTAGGACGGACTACAGAACTGTGCTGGTGGGCTGGTGGCAGCACTTTGGAACTCTCGAGTGACTCCTTCCGTTGATTTCATGAGATTATTTTTACAACCACCTTTCGCAATGATCGACGGTTCCTGTAAGTCAGTACATGAGGTTCGTCTGGTATTGGTTTAGCTGTGGTTGTTGCTTAGAGCTTCTACTGCACCATCTCATTGCCAACAGTCGACTTAGCCAGATCTAGAAGCGTTTTAATGCACCTGAAGAATCTGTGAATCAGGTAATATCCGATGACTAGTCCACATTCGCAGTCACAGAGCCACGATCACCGACCGATTCTGCTGTTCTTGCTTTTCTACTGGCAACGCTATACTCTCCGCCTCTTTTTATACTGGCGGATCGGCCTCTCGTGATATGTAGTGCTCATACAGGATTACGTAGGGGAGCTCGGATATTTTTAATCAGGTAATACACTACTGGCCATTAAAATTGCTACACCATTAAGATGACGTGCTACAGACGAGAAATTTAACCGACAGGTAGAAGATGCAGTGTTATGCAAATGATTAGGTTTTCAGAGTATTCACACAAGGTTGGCGCCGGTGACGACACCATCAACGTGCTGACATGATGAAAGTTTCCAACCGATTTCTCATACACAAACAGCAGTTGACCGACATTGCCTGGTGAAACGTTGTTGTGATGCCTCGTGTAGGGAGGAGAAATGCGTACCATCACGTTTCCGACTTTGATAAAGTTCGGATTGTAGCCTATCGCGATTGCGGTTTATCGTATCGCGACATTGCTGCTCGCGTTGGTCCAGATCCAATGACTGTTAGCAGAATATGGAGTCGGTGGGTTCAGGAGGGTAATACGGAACGCCGTGCTGGATCCCAACGGCCTGGTATCACTAGCGGTCGAGATGACTAGTATCTTATCCGCATGGCTCTAACGGATCGTGCAGCCCTGAGTCAACAGATGGGGACGTTTTCAAGACGACAACCCTCTGCAAAAACAGTTCGACAACGTTTGCAGCAGCATGGACTATCAGCTCGGAGACTATGGCTGAGGTTACCCTTGACGCTGAATCACAGACAGGAGCGCCTGCGATGGTGTACTCAACGACGAACCTGGGTGCACGAATGGCAAAACGTCATTTTTTCCGATGAATATAGGTTCTGTTTACAGCTTCATGATGGTCGCATCCGTGTTTGGCGACATCGCGGTGAACGCACATTGGAAGCGCGTATTTGTCATCTCCATACTGGCGTATCACCCGGCGTGATCGTATGGGGTGCCATTGGTTACACGTCTCGGTCACCTCTTGTTCCCATTGACGGCACTTTGAACAGTGGACGTTACATTTCAGATGTGTTACGACCCGTGGCTCTACCCTGCATTCGATCCTTGCGAAACCCTACATTTCAGCAGGATAATGCACGACCGCATGTTGCAGGTTCTGTACGGGCCTTTCGGGATACAGAAAATGTTCGGCTGCTGACCTGGCCAGCACATTCTCCAGATCTCTCACCAATTGAAAACGTCTGGTCAATGGTGGGCGAGCAACTGGCTCGCCATAATACGCCAGTCACTATACTTGATGAACTGTGGTATCGTGTTGAAGCTGCATGGGCAGCTGCACCTGTACACGACATCCAAGCTCTGTTTGACTCATTGCCCAGGCGTATCAAGGCCGTTATTACGGCCAGATGTGATTGCTCAGGGTACTGATTTCCCAGTATCTATGCACCCAAATTGCGTGAAAATGTAATCACATGCCAGTTCTAGTATAATATATTTGTCCAATGAATACCTGTTTATCATCTGCATTTCTTCTTGGTGTAGCAGTTGTAATGGCCAGTAATGTAGTTTTCCAACGCTGCACGTTGCCCGTGCTGTCCTGACCTACGGCGAAACAGAGGGTGTACGACTGTCGTAGTCGTCAGCACGTTCACCACTGAAAACATCTCATCATGGGTAGCAGAGAGACTGGCACACCGCTATTCGCCAGCCTCTCTGATGAGCGCTGACTTAAAAGCATTACTTAACGACGTTACAAATGAAACAGTTTCTGCGTCGGTCACTTTTTTATTTTGTCACTAAGCATTTCGATGCTTCACACCATAATCTTCAGGTGGAGAGTTGTTTGTTTACATGGCTGGTGTAGGTAAAAGAGTACAGACGTCTTTTCACTGTCGCTTATGGATGAAATATTCACTGAATGACGTACCTATATCTATCATCCAAGCTCAGTTCAACCGAGGCCTACGAGAAAGAGAGGCCCCGGCGCGTACGTCACGAAGGTAGTCCTGCGCTCGCTCGCTCGCTCTCTCACATCAGCAGACAAACTACTTTTCTACACGTGTTAACTCACAACTAGGCGTGTCCGTACAAACGAAAACTGGATCTTCTACTGCAATCCGCTATTATGGAATCTTACTGTTATTAGTCCTACACTGATGGGAAGTCCATGGACATACTTCTAATTTGTTACGGCTGTACTGGCGTACAAGAAAATAAAATCATGCTAAAATAATTATCAGTTGCATAAGGCACCACTTCCAGCATGTAATGAGTACTGTTAAACAAAAGAGACTAAATGCTATAAACAAGCCATTATACCATTTATAATGAGTATTGCCCCCCCATGAACCATGGACCTTGCCGTTGGTGGGGAGGCTTGCGTGCCCCAGCGATACAGATAGCCGTACCGTAAGGTGCAACCACAACGGAGGGGTATCTGTTGAGAGGCCAGACAAACGTGTGGTTCCTGAAGAGGGGCAGCAACCTTTTCAGTAGTTGCAAGGGCAACAGTCTGGATGATTGACTGATCTGGCCTTCTAACAATAACCAAAACGGCCTGGCTGTGCTGGTACTGCGAACGGCTGAAAGCAAGGGGAAACTACGGCCGTAATTTTTCCCGAGGGCTTGCAGCTTTACTGTATGATTAAATGATGATGGCGTCCTCTTGGGTAAAATATTCCGGAGGTAAAATAGTCCCCAATTCGGATCTCCGGGCGGGGACTACTCAAGAGGATATCGTTATCAGGACAAAGAAAACTGGTGTTCTACGGATCGGAGCGTGGAATGTCAGATCCCTTAATCGGGCAGGTAGGTTAGAAAATTTAAAAAGGGAAATGGATAGGTTAAAGTTAGATATAGCGGGAATTAGTGAAGTTCGGTGGCAGGAGGAACAAGACCTTCTGGTCAGGTGACTACAGGGTTATAAACACAAAATCAAATAGGGGTAATGCAGGAGTAGGTTTAATAAAGAATAGGAAAATAGGAATGCGGGTAAGCTACTGCAAACAGCATAGTGAACGCATTATTGTGGCCAAGATAGATACGTAGCCCACACCTACTACAGCAGTACAAGTTTATATGCCAACTAGCTCTGCAGATGACGAAGAAATTGAAGAAATGTATGATGAAATAAAAGAAATTATTCAGATAGTGAAGGGTGACGAAAATTTAATAGTCGTGGGTGACTGTAATTCGGTAGTAGGAAAAGGGAGAGAAAGAAATGTAGTAGGTGAATATGGATTGGGGCAAGGAAATGAAAGAGGAAGCCGCCTGGTAGAATTCTGCACAGAGCACAACTTAATCATAGCTAACACTTGGTTCAAGAATCATAAAAGAAGGCTGTATACATGGAAGAAGCCTGGAGATACAGACAGGTTTCAGATGGATTGTATAATGGTAAGACAGATATTTAGGAACCAGATTTTAAATTGTAAGACATTTCCAGGGGCAGATGTGGACTATGACCACAATCTATTGGTTATGAGCTGTAGATTAAAACTGAAGAAACTGAAAAAAAGTGGGAATTTAAGGAGATGGGACCTGGATAAACTGAAAGAACCAGAGGTTGTACACAGTTTCAGGGAGAGCATAAGGGAACAATTGACAGGAATTGGGGAAAGAAATACAGCATAAGAAGAATGGGTAGCTTTGAGGGATGAAGTAGTGAAGGCAGCAGAGGACCAAGTAGGTATAAAGACGAAGGCTAGAAGAAATCCTTGGGTAACAGAAGAAATATTGAATTTAATTGATGAAAGTAGAAAATATAAAAATGCAGTAAATGAAGCAGGCATAAAGGAATACAAACGTCTCAAATATGAGATCGGCAGGAAGTGCAAAATGGCTAAGCAGACATGGCTAGAGGACAAATGTAAGGATGTAGAGGCGTATCTCACGAGGGGTAAGATAGATACTGCCTACAGGAAAATTAAAGAGACCTTTGGAGATAAGAGAACCACTTGTATGAACATCACGAGCTCAGATGGAAACCCAGTTGTAAGCAAAGAAGGGAAAGCAGAAAGGTGGAAGGAGTATATAGAGGGTCTATACGAGGGCGATGTACTTGAGGACAATATTATGGAAATGGAAGAGGATGTAGATGAAGATGAAATAGGAGATGCGATACTTCGTGAACAGTTTGACAGAGCACTGAAAGACCTGAGTCGAAACAAGGCCCCCGGAGTAGACAACATTCCATTGGAACTACTGACGGCCTTGGGAGAGCCAGTCCTGACAAAACTCTACCGTCTGGAGAGCAAGATGTATGAAACAGGCGAAATACCCTCAGACTTCGAGAAGAATATAATAATTCCAATCCCAAAGAAAGCAGGTGTTGACAGATGTGACAATTACCGAACAATCAGTTTAATAAGTCACAGCTGCAAAATACTAACACGAATTCTTTACAGACGAATGGAAAAACTAGTAGAAGCGGACCTCGGGGAAGATCAGTTTGGATTCCGTAGAAATATTGGAACGCGTGAGACAATACTGACCCTACGACTTATCTTAGAAGCTAGATTAAGGAAGGGCAAACCTACGTTTCTAGCATTTGTAGACTTAGAGAAAGCTTTTGACAATGTTGACTGGAATACTCTCTTTGAAATCTGAAGGTGGCAGCGGTAAAATACAGGGAGCGAAAGGCTATTTACGATTTGTACAGAAACCAGATGGCAGTTATAAGAGTCGAGGGGCATGAAAGGGAAGCAGTGGTTGGGAAGGGAGTGAGACAGGGTTGTAGTCTCTCCCCGATGTTATTCAATCTGTATATTGAGCAAGCAGTGAAGGAAACAAAAGAAAAATTCGGAGTAGGTATTAAAATCCATGGAGAAGAAATAAAAACTTTGAGGTTCGCCGATGACATTGTAATTCTGTCAGAGACAGCAAAGGACTTGGAAGAGCAGTTGAACGGAATGGATAGGGTCTTGAAAGGAGGCTGTAAGATGAACACCAACAAAAGCAAAACGAGGATAATGGAATGTAGTCGAATTAAGTCGGGTGATGCTGAGGGAATTACATTAGGAAATGAGACACTTAAAGTAGTAAAGGAGTTTTGCTATTTGGAGAGCAAAATAACTGCTGATGGTCGAAGTAGAGAGGATATAAAATGTAGACTGGCAATGTCAAGGAAAGCGTTTCTGAAGAAGAGAAATTTGTTAACATCGAGTATAGATTTAAGGGTCAGGAAGTCATTTCTGAAAGTATTTGTATGGAATTTAGCCATGTATGGAAGTGAAACATGGACGATAAATAATTTGGACAAGAAGAGAATAGAAGCTTTTGAAATGTGGTGCTACAGAAGAATGCTGAAGATTAGATGGGTAGATCACATAACTAATGAGGAAGTATTGAATAGGATTGGGGAGAAGAGAAGTTTGTGGCACAACTTGACCAGAAGAAGGGATCGGTTGGTAGGACATGTTCTGAGGCATGAAGGGATCACCAATTTAGTATTGGAGGGCAGCGTGGAGGGTAAAAATCGTAGAGGGAGACCAAGAGATGAATAGACCAAGCAGATTCAGAAGGATGTAGGCTGCAGTAGGTACTGGGAGAAGAAGAAGCTTGCACAGGATAGAGTAGCATGGAGAGCTGCATCAAACCAGTCTCAGGACTGAAGACCACAACAACAACAATGAGTATTGATCTTAAATTAATCTTTGCTGTAGTATTGTTAATCAGTAAGACTTCATAATATGAGATTCCGGTAGAAGATGCAATCCTCGTTAGTACTTACACGCCCAACTGCGAGTTAACAGGCTTGGAAACGCATTTTGTCTGCTGAGCTGAGCGAGCGAGCGAGTTGAGGACTACCTTCATGACGTACGGGCCACGGCCTGTCTTTCTCGTGAGCCTCGGTTCAACTCGGTGTCCCGTCGGGTTACAGGCATTGTTGCTACCCGAGGTGGCAGCCGTGTGTCCTTTAATTTCGTACCCACTATACTGTAAACAAAAAATAAGTAAAGTTCTTTATATGCTATTGTTTCACGTGTTACAGTTGTAATGGCCACTAGTGTGCAATGGTGACATCGTATTTTCCACGTACTCAGCAGTCAGTGAACACCTTACAGCTACGCATCTAACACATCGGACATGCAAGTTGCAGAAATCGAGTCCAGTACAAACGCTTGTGCTATTCAGAGAATTTTCAACAAAGCGAGAGAACAAGCTATTGTATCTCTGCTTTACAATACTATCCGAACAGCACAGCAAAAACACTTGTTCCCAAAAAAGTAAAGTCCTCTCTTATCACTACACAACATGGCCACGTTCTCTTAATCATTTTCTGTATCAGGAACCCGACTTTGGAACAATCTTCCTCAAAATATCAGAGACATTAAAATTCTTTCAAACTTCAAAAGGCAGCTAAGGCCAACCTTCTATCACAATAGCTAGCTATTTCCATCCCTCCCTCCCCACCCACCTTTCCCTCCCCCTCGTCTACAGAATTTTGTACTGAAATTCTATTCTTTTCTGACGGCCATTGTCACTTTCATTTCAGTTTTCTTCTCTCTTATTACCCCTTCCCAATACCAAACAAGACTTTAAATGTGCTAAACTAATCAATATGATTCTTAACGCCTCCGTTATTTTAGTTACATTACTAGCGTTACTATTATTATTATTATTATTATTATTGCCAATTATTATTTTTACTAATAATGTAAATTATTATTATTGCGATCGTTATGTAATATTTTTTCGTATGTGTTGTTCCTGGTCAGATGTAAGAAAGGATCTTAATGCCTTAATCTGGAAAAAAAAATTGGAAATTTGTGGTAAGTCTTATGGGACCAAACTGTAAAGATCATCGGTCCCTAAGCCTACACACTACTTAATCTAACTTAAACTAACTTACGGTATGGACAACACATACACCCATGCCCGAGGCAGAACTCGAACCTCCGACGTTGGGAGCCGCAAGGACTGTGACAAGGCACCTCAGATAGCTCAGCTACCCCGCGCGGCCCCTAATCTGCTCAGTATAAGTAAGCAATAAATAAATAAGTACTTTGGATTTTACCTCTTATTTTAATTTTTATATTTATGTTTGAAATAAACGGAACGGCGTGTCTGGGTCGCAAATGTCATGCCCAGCAAACCATTCATATTACTGTGAGTGTAGATCGAATAATTTCCCCTTTCAAACAGCAGCTTCAAAATAGTGAGCCTGAGCTATGAAGTTGTTACTGTTCTCAAAACTAGCTCTGTGAAATAGCTGGTATTCTTTTGGTGAAGGCTCAGTTCTGTAGCTGGGGAATTCTCTTCATCAGTGGGTTCCGTCTCAGACCTCAACGCTGAAGAGCTGTGAACGCCGATGTATCTTTTCTTGGAAACTGAGCTAAACGCGGGTCGTTTAATGTGAAAAATTACAGTCATTTGGCTGACGCGAAGGACAAGGTGGCGTCGTTACAGACGCAATGGAAAGGTCCACGAAAGGCTGTTGTCGCAAGCTGACGTATTTGCGGAGAACGGTACTTCATACATAACCTCACACACTCGACTACTGTTTCTCACACCCAGTTTGAGCAGGGTGCAGGGAAATACCTGATTCCAGAATCTGGAAGCGTTTATCGCTGCTTAATACGTAACATTGGACAATTAACTGGTACCTGAATATTTGTCGCATTCTTAAGGAATTTTTCGAACAGCCACCATCGAAGCACAAATTAAAAAAACAAGTAAAACGTTCTCTGTCAGGATCTATTCAGAACTAGTGAGTGAATTAACTTTGTACTATCATGCACCTGTAATCAGAAAAGCATTTAAGTTTGTAACAGAATTGTAGAACTTATTCCGAGTGCAAATGCAGCCTCAAAGGAAATGTCAAAGAGCACTTGTTTCTGAAGTACCGAGGGTTTTAAGTTCAATAAAACTCAAATAGAAGAGCGTATCTATGTATTGAGGTGGAGAGGAGGAGAGAGAGTAAGAGGGTGATATTGTTGTTAATTTCGAAGTGAATGACGACATACTTTTGAGATTTCATAACAAAGGGCTCTGGACACACTTGCTACAGTCTGTGTCCCTTTCATACTCTGTATTTTATCAGATTGGTACAGAATTAATATGTCTATCTGTTTAGCAAAGGGGGAAGGGCAGGAGGCGATTTCGGTTTTCAATGATAGATTTTTACTCTCGCTGGGTACACCCTTCAACATGTAAAGAGGTAATCAGACGGAATTGGTGTTTCAGAACCATACAAACGCTTACTGATTAAGATATGTTCTGGTGGACTGTAACTGAAATGAAGTCTTCTTGACAGACAATAAATACCAAGTTATCTTGGATGAAGGATCGTTCACAGACACACAGCTAACTTCAGATGTGCTCGGTGGCTTATGATGGGACCATTAGTGCTCATATTAGGTATTAACAACTAGCGGATAGTAATAAAAATTGTTCATATGGCTCTGGGCACTATGGGACTCAACATCTGAGGTCATCAGTCCCCTAGAACTTAGAACTACTTAAACCGACTTAACCTAAGGACATCACACACATCCATGCCCGAGGCAGGATTCGAACCTGCGACCGTAGCGGTCGCGTGGTTCCAGTCTGTGGCGCGTAGAACCGCTCGGCCACCCTGGCCGGCAATGAGCTTAGGGAATTTGGATATTCGTACGTGAATGTGGGGAGAAAGGGAATCTCCTGAAAGAAAAGAGATTAAAGAGAGAGTATTGAAAACAGCTTTGATTATTGAGAGAGATACCGAATATTGCTGAACAGCGATACAAAAACCTTAAACAGTTGTCTCTGAAAGAGTGAAGGAAAGAAGAAACCGACGTATTGATAACTCTTGAAACAAAAGAGAGGGATCTTGTTGGTCTTTAACCACTGAATAAACTTATTTGTCTGAGCTTAGTGACCTGGTTGGTCGTATACTGGGGTTCCTTCAGTGGCGCCTGACGTGCTGAAACACCTAATATTTCTCTCTGTTTTCGGCTGATGACCTGCGGGATTCAAGACGTTCGTTGATCTCACGAAGTGAGACGCCGCGCTTAACCCGCAGGACAGGACAGGTAGTTTAAATTGTGGAAACGGGCCAAAATAAGGGGCTGTAAGTTACAGTCGAAGATACAACTTTATTATTTCATGAAACCTTAAAAGAGCCCAAAAATTTTTTTAACACACAGTTTTAATCTTTCGGACTTAATTACTGGCTGAAAGCCACTTCAACTTAAAAACGACTGAAGGCTAAAACTTAAAACGCAAGCATAATTAGAAATTTAAAAGGCAAGCCTTATCTTACAACAGTTCTTTATTTAGGCCGAAGGCCCAAAGAATCTGAGATTTTCAGACCAAACAATTTGAATTCAAAATCGGCTGGAAGCCCAACACTTATGACTAAACAACATTAAATTTAAAAAAAAATCCTTACTGAAAAGAGTTCTTAATTAGGCAAAACTCAACCAAAACCGAAATTTAAAAGGCAAAGCATTATCTTAAAACAGTTCCTCAGTTAGACTGAAGGCCCAAAGAATCAGACACTTCAAGAGCAATCAAGTTAAATTCTAGGGGCTTAGTTGAAACAGTTCTTTAAATTAGGCTGAAGGCCTAAAGAATCTTACGCCTTAAGGGCAAAACAACCTTAATTTTTTTTAAATCGGCTAGAAGCCATACAAGTACAGACAACGAGAACATATAAAAAAAGGCAGTACACCCAAGGGTGCTCAGATGGTCGAGGGTCGGCCTGGAATTCAAACACTAACGCTCGCTTGGGTGAGACAGGCAGTCAGGCCAACCATTCACGATCCGACGACAACCCAGCCTACAGGCTATGTCCATCGTCTGTGAGATATGGCTTTTTTTTTTTACTTATCGATCTGGACCAGAAAGAATGTAGAAGTCGCCTAGTGATGATAAGAGAGTAAATAATTGACACTGAAATAATAATATAAATTGTTAAGTCCGGAATTTATCTTCGATGTACTCGCAGATGCCAAGTGGAATAATATATTTCAGTGTCCATTTCAAATCTCGCTGCATGTTTTCCTCATGGGCCAGCCTGAAAATGCCAGAATAAATTTTTACTCTTCAGCAGAGTGTGTGCTCAGCTGAAATTTCGTGGTAAATTAAAACTATGTGGCTGGCCGTTACTCCATCGCGAAACCTTTGCCTTTCGTAAAAAAAAATATTCTGTCTACTGAGTTATCCGACCATGCCTCACCAGTTGCCCTCACAACTTTACTTCCGCCGGCACCTTGTCTCCTACTTGGCAAAGCTATGAGGGCGTGTCATGAGTCGTCCTAGATAGCTCAGTAGATAGAGCATTTTTTCGCAAAAGGCGCGAGCTTGAGTCCGCGTCTTGCACGCAGTTTTAATTTGCCAAAAGTTTCAGTCTAAAAATGGATTAAGAAGAAGACGAAAAGTGTGTCATAGAGCACGTTGCGCTGTGCTTATTTCTAAATCAATGTCCTTCACGTAACGCAAAATGTATGTCTCAATATCATTTGTATTTTCATAATATTAGTCAAACGCCAGTGAGAACTGGCTCTTGCTAAAACAAAAAGATTTTGTGCTTGTTTCTTATTGTAAGCAAAAGAACAGCTTACACAACCTACGATTTCAGTAATTAAAAGCTCTGAAATTCACATGTTCATTAAAATTTAATCTCCCAAGTCGCTATTACATTTTTACTCGTCTTTTTAGAATAACTCACGAACGTGGAAAGAGGCACTGGCCTCAGCCGAGAAAATCTCCCTTTTTGTCACCTTAGTTAGGGAAAGAAGTTACACCTCGGGCTGGAGTAAGGTATGCAATGAGGCACTTGAAAGGGGGAACACATCGGTAGTGTGTATTTTGTGCAACTACTGTTTTAGCGGCATAACACTTTATGATGACATTAATACTCACTGCATCCAGGGAGGACCATGTGACAATGCTAAACGGAAAACAGTCCTTTTAGTAGAATCACTGCTTAACATCGTTATAGCCATAATACCGATCTCTGACTGTAGAGTTATGCTTTTACTAACATACTGCCATTCCTGCTAGTTAATTCACTGGGCGCAAAGATGCATGGCGAGGGAATGTTCTGAGATGTGGTGGGCGTTAGAAAGTTTGTGAAGAGATGGATTTAGTAATGTTTCAGTATCACACAAAATATTTATTTTGTTCGCTTTTTACATAAAAAGTCTTAAACCGAGTACCTAACAGTCGTTAAAAGATTTTTACAATTTTCGCTCCCTGACATACAGGGTGTTACAAAAAGGTACGGCCAAACTTTCAGGAAACATTCTTCACACACAAAGAAAGAAAATATGTTATATGAACATTTTAGAGCTCATTTTATTACTTCTCTTCAAATCACATTAATCAATGAATGGAAACACACAGCAACAGAACGTACCAGCGTGACTTCAAACACTTTGTTACAGGAAATGTTCAAAATGTCCTCCGTTAGCGAGGATACATGCATCGACCCTCCGTCGCATGGAATCCCTGATGCGCTGATGCAGTCCTGGAGAATGACGTATTGTATCACAGCCGTCCACAATATAAGCACGAAGAGTCTCTACATTTGGTACCTGGGTTGCGTAAACAAGAGCTTTCAAATGCCCCAAAAATGAAAGTCAAGAGGGTTGAGTTCAGGAGAGCGTGGAAGCCATGGAATTGGTCCGCCTCTACCAATCCATCGGTCACCGAATCTGTTGTTGAGAAGCGTACGAACACTTCGACTGAAATGTGCAGGAGTTCCATCGTGCATGAACCACATGTTGTGTCGAACTTGTAAAGGCACATGTTCTAGCAGCACAGGCAGAGTATCCCGTATGAAATCATGATAACGTGCTCCATTGAGCGTAGGTGGAAGAACATGGGGCCCAATCAAGACATCACCAACAATGCCTGCCCAAACGTTCACACAAAATCCGTGTTGATGACGTGATTGCACAATTGTGTGCGGATTCTCGTCAGCCCACACATGTTGATTGTGAAAATTTACAATTTGATCACGTTGGAATGAAGCCTCATCCGTAAAGAGAACATTTGCACTGAAATGAGGATTGACACATTGTTGGATGAACCATTCGCAGCCGGCCGAAGTGGCCGTGCGGTTAAAGGCGCTGCAGTCTGGAACCGCAAGACCGCTACGGTCGCAGGTTCGAATCCTGCCTCGGGCATGGATGTTTGTGATGTCCTTAGGTTAGTTAGGTTTAACTAGTTCTAAGTTCTAGGGGACTAATGACCTCAGCAGTTGAGTCCCATAGTGCTCAGAGCCATTTGAACCATTTTTGAACCATTCGCAGAAGTGTACCCGTGGAGGCCAATCAGCTGCTGATAGTGCCTGCACACGCTGTACATGGTACGGAAACAACTGGTTCTCCCGTAGCACTCTCCATACAGTGACGTGGTCAACGTTACCTTGTACAGCAGCAACTTCTCTGACGCTGACTTTAGGGTTATCGTCAACTGCACGAAGAATTGCCTCGTCCATTGCAGGTGTCCTCGTCGTTCTAGGTCTTCCCCAGTCGCGAGTCATAGGCTGGACTGTTCCCTGCTCCCTAAGACGCCGATCAATTGCCTCGAACGTCTTCCTGTCGGGACACTTTCGTTCTGGAAATCTGTCTCGATACAAACGTACCGCGCCACGGCTATTGCCCCGTGCTAATCCATACATCAAATGGGCATCCGCCAACTCCACATTTGTAAACATTGCACTGACTGCAAAACCACGTTCGTGATGAACACTAACCTGTTGATGCTACGTACTGATGTGCTTGATGCTAGTACTGTAGAGCAATGAGTCGCATGTCAACACAAGCACCGAAGTCAACATTACTTTCCTTCAATTGGCCCACTGGCGGTGAATCGAGGAAGTACAGCATATACTGTCGAAACTAAAATGTGCTCGAACATGGAAATTAAGTGTTTCCGGTCACATGTCCACATAACATCTTTTCTTTATTTGTGTGTGAGGAATGTTTCCTGAAAGTTTGGCCGTACCTTTTTGTAACACCCTGTATAATTTACCTCATACATTATTTATGAATGGCAGTTGGAGTTGGTCGGTGACATATGCAGTGCCAGAGAAAAATTTTATGGACTGTGAGTTAGTTCTCTTATCTAAAAAAAAAAACAAAAACTGCGTACCATTGGAAATAAACCGTTTGCATTCTCTTAGTCGAATTTTGCATTCCATGAGTAGCTACAAACGACTGTGAAAAGCATGTAAAAATATTGTTCTGGTAAGTATTCACATGAAAATTTAGTGGTCAGAGAGAGAATGAAACACACTTGCAACACATGGGCTACTACTGCTCAAAACAAACGTGGAATGCCAAGAACTTTAACCGCCCACCTCTAGCTAATATATCGATGACACTATCGTTCCCTCGTGTCATAGGGACACAGTGTTTGGGCTTTGAAAGCTCAGAGATCTGAAAACTACAACAGAGTAATTTACGGTCACAGGTTGTACATTGTCTACCTAGTTATGTACTGAAGTTCCGCAACCAGGATTTCAACAGGTCAGCTTCCACACATCAGTCAAACTTATCGTGCTGATTATGGAACTAACTTTAACGTAAATAACACAATAGCTTGCCCTTTTGAGAGTTATCTGTTTGGTATTTATCACTGTGACGTACTGGGCACGTTCGGCGAAGCTCTATGTGTTACATTGTATTCATGTATGAAATAGTCGAATAATTAGTAACGGCAACATTGTAACGTCGTGTGCATAGGCTCTTCCATTTTCTGAAGCTTATGAATGTTAGTTGATGAGTGGAAGGCGCAATGGCAGAAATAAGAAAAAAATGCAACAATACGACGTCAAATGGCTCTAAACACTATGGGACTTAACATCTGAGGTCATCAGTCCCCCAGACTTAGAACTACTTAAACCTAACTAACCTAAGGACATCACACACATCCATGCCCGAGACAGGATTCAAACTTGCGACCGCAGCAGCAGCGCGGTTCCGGGCTAAGGCGTCTAGAACCACTCGACCACAGTGGCCGGCAAGACGACGTCAACGTATTTCTAGAATTTGTTTACTATAGAGGCACAAAACAGACGCATGTCTATTGCTTCGTATTTGAAATTTCGTGCAGTTACCGCTGTAGCTACAGCGTTGTGTGAGTAGACAGTCACGACACCTAGCGCGACGAATAATACACTGCCTGACTAATAAGAGAGAAGCACCCACAAGGGCAGGAGGAAATTAAATGAAATTTCGTTGGTTGATAGCGCATGTAATACTATTTCAGTGATTACAAAATCGACTCAAATTTACGAAGGACTTGGCACTTGGAGCCATCACTATGACGTTGCCCCGTCTTGTCTGGATCCAAGCACTGATCAGTTGGGGAGGGTGTCACAAAGTCGTATCCTTTCCTGAGACTAGATTACTCAAACTGGTCCTTGACATTCTGTCTACTGGCAATGGGACGTAGATGACGCCCGAACTGGTCCCACACGTGTTTTATTGGGGATAGATCAGGGGATCTTGTTGGCAAAAATGAAAAACTGTTCAAATGTGTGTGAAATCTTATGGGACTTAACTGCTAAGGTCATCAGTCCCTAGGCTTACACACTACTTAACCTAAATTACCCTAAGGACAAACACACACACCCATGCCCGAGGGAGGACTCGAAACTCCGCCGGGACCAGCAGCACAGTCCATGACTGCAGCGAATCTTGTTGGTCACAGGAGTACTTCAGCATCAGGCGAATAGTTCATAGACACACGTGCCATGTGTGGACGAGCATTGTCCTGTTGAAAAATGCCAGCACGGTACTGTCGCAGGGGAGGTAACACAGGAGGATGTAATATGTCCGTGACGTATCTAGTGCCGCCAGAGTTTCCTCAATCTATGCCAGCCGTGACCCGAAGTATAACCTTCTGGCCCTCCGTACCATGACACCAGGACGAACGCCACTGTCTCTCTGCAAAACACTGGAACAATGGGACCTCTCCCCTCTTCGCCGCCATACTCGCCGACGATATGCACCCTGTATCCGGGATAGTGCAGAACTGCAATTCATCGTTGAAAAACACGGGGAAATTAGCATGCCATGTGTAGGCTGCCGTTAACACCACATCAATGCTACGCCATTCATCAACGGTCCGTGCTTCTCAGCCACGGCACCGCTCCAGACGCGGCCGGTTGTGTTGTGGTGTGGTGTTAACGGCAGCCTACACATGGCATGCTAATTCCCCCGTCCGGCTGTTGCTAGTCTCCGACCAATGTTGCGAGATGACAGAGTATTGCAGACAGTCCACTACTTGTTATCGGATGGCACGCCCACATGTGAAAGGGTTACGATGTGAATGGTGCGCAATACGGGGATCCTCCTCCGTGGTGGTCAGAGGTGGTCAAGTGGAACCTTGACGACGAATTTACCTGCCATCACGTTCCATGCAGTCACGAATCCGCCCACTGCCACATCCGCATACACCACGAATCTGCATATTGCACGGTTCGACCAGCCGGCGTTGTGGGCAGCCACAATGAGGCCCCTTTCAAACTCTCTTAGATGCTGATAACACTGCCTCACACGCGTACGCAATGTCTCCGTGACTTCAGAGTGATCATTCAACATCTGAGCCTGACCACGCCTCTTGTAAACCCTACCAGGCCTGGTAACAGCGCTAAACATGGTTCAAATGGTTCAAATGGCTCTGAGCACTATGGGACTTAACATCTGTGGTCATCAGTCCCCTAGAACTTAGAACTACTTAAACCTAACTAACCTAAGGACATCACACACATCCATGCCCGAGGCAGGATTCGAACCTGCGACCGTAGCAGTCGCGCGGTTCCGGACTGAGTGCCTAGAACCGCTAGACCACCGCGGCCGGCCGCTAAACATGAACAAAACTAATGTAATCTAGTGGTCGTTTCTTTTTCGACAGGCGGTGTATATACAATTAGTTTCCGTGGCTCAAGAATGGCTGACGTATTTTGTTTCCTGTATTCTCAAGACCAGAAAATGCCATTTTTCCAGTTATAGGCCGAAAAATTCCACAGAATATATATAACCTGCACGCTAGGTGAAACAAACGACACTGAAGCGAAGGACATCTTTTTATAAAGAATCCCACGAAGTCTAATAGCCACATCGTGCAAGGAATGGGAGATGGAAGGCAAGAACGTTATAATTTAACGTTGAGGTCATCACAGATTGCTGGACAAGCGACTTGTAGTTGCGTATTTATGGAATATATTCTCAGTTATGTGACTAGATTTGTGATTTCCTGTCAGAGAGGTCACAGTTCGTAGTAATTAACGGAAAGTCATCGAGTAAAACAGAGTCATCGAGTAATACAGAAGTGATTTCTGGCGTTCCCCAAGGTAGTGTTACAGGCCGTTTGCTGTTCCATACCTATATAAACAATTTAGGAGACAATCTGAGCAGCCGTCTTAGATTGTCTGTGGATGATGCTGTCGTTTATCGACTAGTAAAGTTATCAGAAGATCAAAGCAAATTGCAAAACGATTTAGAAAATATATCTGTATGGTGCAAAAATTGTCAATTGACCCTAAGTAACGAAAAGTGTGAGCTCATCATACACATGAGTGCTAAAAGGAATTCGTCAAACTTCGGTTACACGATAAATCAGTCAAATCTGAATTCCGTAAATTCAGCTAAATACCAAGGAATTACAATTAGGAACAACTTAAATTTGAAGGAACACAAAGAAAATGTTGTGAGGAAGGCTAACCAAAGACTGTGTTCTATCGGCAGTACAGTTACAAAATGTAACAGATCTACTAAAGAGACTGCGTACACTACTCTTACCCGTCCTCTTTTAGAGTAATGCTGCGCGCTGTGGGATCCTTACCAGGTAGGACTGACGGAGTACCTCGAGAAAGTTCGAAGAAGGGTAGCACGTTTTGTATTATCGCGAAATAGGGGAGAGTGTGTCATTGACATAATACAGGATTTGGGGTGGACATAACTAAAACAAAGACGTTTTTCGTTGCGGGGGAATCTTCTCACGAAATTTCAATCACTAACATTCTCCTACGAATGCGAAAAGATTTTGTTGACGCTTACCTACATATGCAGAAACGATCATCATAATAAAACAAAGGAAATCAGAGCTCGCACTGAAAGATATAGGTGTTCGTCTTTTCCGCGCGCTGTGCGAGATTCGAATAATAGAAAATTGTTGTGAAGCTGGTTGGATGAAACCTCTGCCAGACACTTAAACGTGATTTGCAGTGTATCCATGTGGATCTAGATGTAGACACGGAAGACAAAAACCGATCGGGGCTGCTACCCATCGCCTATGGTGGCAAGAAACAACACGTAAACTGAACCTTAGCTATACCGTTGCATAACATCAAATCTTTCTCCTTGACATTCTCCATTCTAGTCATACGAGTCTACAACAGACTGTCCGGTTACTTAAGTCTTATCCAAAACCATAATACATGCAAGTGGAGAATTTTGTCTGTTATGATGGGCGTAGTTCCGGCTGTTTTCCTCTGTCTTCGTCTCCAGATTTGATTTCATATGTACTGCTACCATACATTTCTGTTAGGTGTCGTAACTCAAGAGCGTAAAGAGGAAATTGCTTAACGCAGCGTTGATAACACTGATATTTCCCAAATTCTGTGTATTTATTGTTGTATCTATAATATTGTTATATGTTCTTATATCATCATTATTGTTGTTCCTGTCCGCCTCTGTAGCTGAGTAGATAAGCGCGGCTGACTGCCATGTGGTGGACGCGGGACCGATTCCCTGTACTGCCTTGGAGTTTTGCTTGACCGAAGGACTGATTCATCGTGCACTCAGCCTCGGAGGGCTAACTATGGAACTACTCGACCGATTAGTTGCGGTTCCAACGTCAAGAAATACGACAATGGCCGAGAGAGTGGTGTGCTGACCACATGCCCCTCCTCACTGCCCATAATAACGCCATTGGCAAAGGATGACACGGTGGTCGGTCGTGCATGATTGGCTTATCTAGGGCCTGGACGTGGAACTTCACCCTGCCTTTAACTTTTATTATCATCATCATTTATTGCTCGTGTACTATGCATGTTATAGTGTTGACTCACTAAGGACGTCTGATCAGGTGTAAGAGGAGACCTGAATGTCCAAACATTGTCAGTTGAAATAAATGCATAAATAAATACATGAGAATGGGTGGATGGAAATTTCAAGTTTGCTCGTCCGGAATAAGAGACGCGTGTCTTAACCAATGTATCATCACGTTAGGTTTCAAGCGACGCTATACAACGACATTAACATTTCTTGTAAACATAAAAGTTACGTTGATTATTCATCCTTTTTAAAGGGTATTTGAAGCGATTTTAGAAATTACAGCATGCATACTCTTGAATAAGAAGGTACAATGTCTTAAAACACAACCAATTTTAGTAAGAAGAAACGAGTCTCCAACTAAAAAAATTGTTTTCTGAGTGTGTGTCAGGAGTACGCATCCTTCCAGGCATTTTAAGGCGGGTCGCTGTTTAGGGAACAAAGGCAGCTAACTACCTAGCGGAAGCCAACGTACACCGCTCAACTTCAGCTTCTATTGCGAAAGCATTGTTCTCGTCGGCAATGTGTGTGCATAAGGTTTCCTGCAAGAGTGCCTCCAAATGTATCCAAGAACCAGAGTGGGCCGTCCGCGCGGTTGCAGTAACCTACACTTATTTAAAAGGATAACTGCACAGAAGGTAATTTTACTGCGGACGTCCGATTACTTCACCATTCTGCAATGTATTTTAGAGTTTGGAGAAACTTCAAACCAGTTCAGTGAAACTTTTTCGTAATTCTGAGAGTGTTCAAACAGCGTGTAATCAAACATCTATTTCCAGTTCAGTTAATTCTTGCTTCATTCTTCACTTTCGTCTAGTTGGTCGTATTCTTGTACTACAAGGCATTCAAAACAGCTCCCAGTCGTCTCGGAATGGATAAATACGGATCCTGTATGGTACTGAAGGCAGTTTTATGCCATTATTCCCGTAAAATACTGACAAATTCAGATAACGACGACGGAGGTGGATATCGATCAAGCACGCTTCTCTCCAAGCAGACCACAAAGGCTGAGTAATTTTGAAATATGGTACCTGTGACGGCCAGGACAGATGCGACAATCCATCCTCTTCTTCACAAAACCAGTCCTGGACGATGCGATCTATATGAACAGGGGCCCTGTTGTCTTGGAACACAGCATAATCATTGGCGAACAAACGTTGTACTTTGAGGTGGAACTGATCAACCACAATGGTCACATAATCCTTGCAGTGTTTTCGTGGTGACAGGATTCGCGAGTGCAACATTACGTTCTCCACTCACTTTTGCAGCTGTCGTCCTTTTTTTCGTTATAATCCTCTTCAATGAGTGTCTTTCATGACCAGTCAAAAGAATCAAATGTGTGTGAAATCTTATGGGACTTAACTGCTAAGGCCATCAGTCCCTAAACTTACACACTACTTAACCTAAATTATCCTAAGGACAAACACACACACCCATGCCCGAGGGAGGACTTGAACCTCTGGCGGGAGGACCGCGCTTTTTGTCTATCTTGGTTACGGAAGCACCTACCATAGGAGCGCCAACAATTTGCCCTCGTTCGAATTCGCTTAGCTCCAGCATAATGCACTCATAACTACACAGAACACTGTTCCGACCGAGACTGACATTTGCAGCGTATTGAGGACATTGCACAGGTACCGTTCGTGGTCAAACACAACAATGCAATCTGCAGGCTTTGCTAGCAAGTGCATTTATGTTCAAGCATGCATTTCTCGCGATATTTACATATTTTTATCCAACCACTGTAGATGACCAAGTACCTAGTTTGCCTCTCAATGGTTTTTCATTCCGCGTTTAGTTCAATGTTTCTGTAGATATCAGCCATTCCAATAAGTTCTTGTCTCTATATTTATTAGGACGGCGTATTCCACATAGGAAACGTCTAATGAGTCTATTCTGAATATCTTTATTCTTGGTTGGCGAATTTTTAAATTCCTGTCAATGTTTACTAGTTCTAGAAATAAGCAGTTTCTAGTCTGAACCCACATTTGAACATAGGCTGCTCAGATGTTTGTTCATTCGTTGTAACTTCGCAGGATTTTTGCCATATCTCTCTTAGCTCTTAGTACATTTATCAGAGCTGGTCTGCCTACACTGTCGGATTCTTTTTTTGTGTGTGAAGAGTACATCTGCAGCACAACTAAACACCCAGTTTCTTTCTCACAAGTTACCGTAAAACAGATATGCGCTTGTAAAACCAGAGATAAAATGTTTGTTCATTTATACTACTATGTACGATTTAATATTATTTAGGTAATGCAATATATGTAATATTATGAAATACTGTAATGAAATCATAGTTCTCACTCAGGGCTAACATCTGTTTTTATCATAAAATAGTTTCAATGAGTTTGTGACAGAATGGAGCTTGTACTTTCCTCAGTTCCTCCTCGGCGTATGTCTTGGGTTCTTCATTAAGTAACCTAGAACCACATTCACATTAAACCTCGGAACAAATTTCCACGACTCACGTGTGTACGCTAAATTTATGAACGGTTGCTAATTTCTGTGAGGTGTCGGTCAGATTATTTACTTCTTACTAGTGCCGACTATGATGGCTCTGGGAGGGATTATAAACTGCGTTATCAACTATTATGTCATAACATGATGGTTGTGTGTTTCCTTTTGTTATTACTCATGGCTTATTTTTCCCTTGTTTTCCAGAGTTTATTGAATTGTGTAGAGATTTCTTTTCATTTCCACATTACATAAAAATTCCACCATTTTTTAAAAAAAATTAAGAACACGCATTTACTTGAATTGGAAGTGTATCTTCAAGAACCCACAGAAGTGTATTGCTTGTGTTATAAGCAGCATTTCATGAGATGTAAAGATGAGATTATGGAGCGTCAGAGCATAGCTATACATGACATGATGTTACATTTTTGATGTAGTATCAGTGTGTGGATAACTATCACGCAACAAGATAATTCAGAGAAAAAAATAAGGACACTCTTCTGTAAAGACGGTGGAAAAGAGCTGTTTACTGCATCAGTGAAACTTACCATGCGTCATCATTGCGGAAAATATTCGGTCACTTTAAAAGTATATGCACTTGCCTTTAATGTCACGATAACGTCTGTTTGCACTTCATAATTCATACAACAGTAGCCGGAATGTAGCTGCATACATATATTACGTAGTTACGTGCCAAACGGTTTGCTCAGCACCGCCTAGAGGACGTTAATGATTCAACACGAGCCATTACTGTTTCATCTCGATACCGTTTATTAAAAATAAGGTAAAGATGACTGTGAAATAGTTGCGTAATGGTTCCGTCGGGCTTACGTTAGTCGTTACTTGTCCACTATTTGTTTGGCTACTCGTGCCACGTATCTCAAATATTTTAAAAATAAAAAATGTATTTAGTCCTGCAGGCCCAACGGGAACGTCACATGCTAAAACGTCGATCTGCTTCTATTGAATCCAGATTGGCATCCGCAGCTATTGGCACTATTTCGTTCAACAAAGAATTTTACACCTGGTATTCAAATCGGTGAAACTCCAAGAGTTAATACACACGAATGAAAATTCTTCTTCAAAACTAGACAAATAATGCCGTGGTATTGTCATTAAGTAGCCTGTCTCCTTTCAGCCTTTTTTTAGTTGATCAGAATAGTTCTGCACTGACAAATGTTATCAGTTGATAGGGAAATCTCTGGAATAATTCGACATGCCGAAAAGATTCATGCACTGAAATTGACTTACAATGGGGCAGGGTTCATATCCTCGGCCTAGTTAAGGTGATTTAGGTTTCAACAGCAAGCTATTTCAAGGAAGAAATTAATAACTCAGCAGCACAAATAAAAAAACTTAAATTTAGAATGCGTAATTAATCTAATTCTTCAGAAAAGATCGCCAAGAAATGTTTGAGTGGTGGTTCTCGACTTACGGCTCGAGTTCTGGTGTTGGCGTATTGCTGGTGAGCACCAGATGCAGCGCTAATTTTCTCTGTTAAATTCCATGCTTTCCTGCAGGGGCTCATGAAGAAAAATAAAAAGAAAGCTAGCAGAGGCGGATTTACATATAGGCCCTCAAGGCGCAGGCCGAGGGGCCGCAGCCTTAGAGTGCGGCATTTTTTGCACTATATTCATTTTAACATTTTACGTTTTAAAACAACTGCGCTTACAAGTGACAAAATTATTGATGTTGTGAAATAACTTGGTAGTTTAAACAAGCCGTAAGAACGAAAATCGACAATACAAGCTTTGAAATATTGTTAGTTACTTGGTGACTGATACCTGCGTTCTGCCTTGTTTGAGGAGAGCTTCAACGTCTTGTCCATTCTTCACCTAACTGATGACCGTCTCAGCTACGAAGATATGGTTAACGAGTTTGCTGCCATCAAAGCCAGACGCAAACTTTGCTGTCTGGTGTGGTTTGTCTATTTCTTTATACTAGTTTCAAAAAATTTCGGGTTTTAATGTGATTTTTTACTAGCGAATTAAAAGACACTCACTGATTTAAAAACTATGTAGTTATTTAAAAAATATTTTTGTAGGGGCGCATGTATTACGGTGTACCTAGAGGCGCAAAAATTTTAAATTTTCCAATGGAATATAGACGTTTAACGCCCAGTCGATAAATACTGTACTCAGCACCAAGTCCGTCTGGTGGGAGCGCTAAGACGGCCCGCCCTCTTGCTGATGATTACTGTGTACTGAGTCTAACATTACTCTTTCTCTCCCATTGTCATCAACAGTATGGACATGACATTCACTCTACATGCAGTCATCGCAAGCAGTTACACTATAAAATTACACTTAAATGGGAAAGAACATATAGAAAATGTTGTGGGGAAGGCTAACCAAAGGCTGCGTTTTATTGGCAGGACACTTAGAAAATGTAACAGACCTACTAAGGAGACTGCGTACTCTATACTTCTCCGTCCTCTTTCAGAATACTGCTGAGCGGTGTGGTATCCTTACCAGTTAGGACTGACGGAGTACATCGATTAAGTTCAAAGAAAGGCAGCACGTTTTGTATTATCGGGAAATATGGGAGAGAGTGTCACAGAAATGATACGGGAATTGGGCTGGAAATCATTAGAGGAAAGGCGTTTTTCGTTCAAACGGTTCAAATGGCTCTGAGCACTATGCGACTTAACTTCTGTGGTCATCAGTCGCCTAGAACTTAGAACTAATTAAACCTAACTAACCTAAGGACATCACACACATCCATTCCCGAGGCTGGATTCGAACCTGCGACCGTAGCGGTCGTCCGGTTCCAGACTGTAGCGCCTAGAACCGCACGGCCACTCCGGCCGGCGCGTTTTTCGTTGCAACGGAATGTTCTCACGAAATTCCAATCACTAAGTTTCTCCTTCGAATGCGAAAATATTTTGTTGACACCGACCTACATAGGGCGGAACTGACCACCACGATAAAATAAGGGAAATCAGAGCTCGTACGGAAAAATACAGGTGTTCATTCTTTAAGCGCGGCTTTACGAGATCGGCGGAATAATAGAGAAGTGTGAAGGTGGTCCGATGAACCCTCTGCCAGGCACTTAAATGTCATTTGCAGAGTATCCATGTAGATGTAGACACTTCAGACAATTAAACGCGGGCAGTCAGAATGATATCCAGTGGAAAGGCTTCGACAAAGCCATGAGCTACACTAATTAATAACAACAACAACAATACTAATAATAATACCGATAATAATGATATTAATAGTAGTAACGTACGTAATTAAGCAGTTGTGGCAGCGATGTTCCTTTTATCCGCATCACCTGTCAAAATTTCTCCAGTAGTAAACGGGTTCATAGAAAAATTAAACAAGCACGCATTAATATATATAACAGGTAGAGCTACGTGTGACTGCTACTGATACTTTTGGGTAAAAATGTGTCATAGAATTGCTACTGACAGCAAATTTTACAAGCAAAAATGAGATTTCGTCCACATCGGGAAAAATCCTTGGTTGTACTTTCTGCTACAGTTCTTGGATATTCCGTTGGTTAGAAGGACACGCTATTTCTGATAAAATTCACATTTCCGCTATACATGAATTATGTGGACAGATAATCAATCCAGGTACCCCTTAAATAACTGAAACTGACTAATGATGTAATTTTTAACGTTGGTTGTATTTACAGAAACGTTAAGTCGTTTTTAGGCGTTCTGTTGGGTAACGAAATGTCTAAGAAGTTCACGTCACTGCCAGGAACCTGAAAATTAGATCATGTTAAGTTCTGTAACACAGGTAATACAAAAAGTCAGCTTTTGTAATATGTTTTGTTACTTTCTCACCAACAAGAAAAATCGAACGTTACTGACAAAAGCGACTGTGGTACAGTGGTAAAAATCAATTCTGCTTGACAGTGAGGACGCTAGTTTAAGCAAAGTCTATTTTTTCCTTTTACCTTTTAGAAATAAAAATTGTATTCACTCAATTTCAAGAGAATTCTATGGCGTTGCATCAGCTCATGGGCCAGAGGTGATATAAGATCACCATGTACCAAATAACGTGTGATGTGTTGATAAATGAATTCAGAAACGAAGTTATTGACAGGCGAAATTATGAAGAGAATAGATGAAATATTATACCATTTCAGTTTCAAATGTAAGTTCAATATGTGTTTGATTTAAGAAAGCAGATTAAAGTTACGGTGGATTATTACGGAATTTATACACAAACTGTTAAAAGTACTTACAGTACCACTATCAGCTCTACGAAGACGAATTTAGACATAGAAAGAGGTTCTCACGAGAGCGGTAAAGCAAAAACGTAGCTATCCGGTAGCAAACTTTCAAGTACTGCGATTCATTTCCTCACTGCTGAAAGTGAAACAAGGTCTTAAATTTGTACATCGTGCTCACAGGAAATGAGTGGCAACATTCCAAAATTATATTTAGTAGCCTCGGAAACGAATTAGTGGAAAGAGGAATAGTTACCAACTCGAATCGTCGAAGGACTGCATCGGCAAGCTGTCACCACTATCACCTTGTTTATTTATTTTCTCAGGTTTTTTTGGGGTCATATTCGAAAAAGCTACTCGGTCGCAGAATGATTCACTACATTTACAGCTCACAAAATGCAGATATGTAACAAAAAATAGTGTATGCGCACGAGGTACACTATGCATCAAAATAATTGGAGCTACTGCGAGCGGCTCCTGAACAGAATAATACGAGCATAATACAAGAAAGCTTCTCATGTCAGATTTTAAGAGATATGATTTATCACTTTTATTGGAAGATTACTGAAAACGAAACCTACTGCATACTGTACACTACGTTCAAGTAAGTCTAACCACAGTGAAAATCATTTTGCTGCTTTGTATTTCGCTTAGAATGAGCCCACACAATTATTCAAAAATTACTTGATATAGTATATGTATGTGCACGAAGGACACATTTGTGAATCCTAGACTCTCACCGATAATCCACACAACGTTAGTGGACTGCCAACGTCTATTTTTCTGGTCCTCCTTTCTTGGGCTAAGAATGCGCTTTGCGAATGTACAAATTTATACCCAGATACAACACGAAGCGTCATAATAGCTCTAAGAAAAGCGAAGGAAACCAGTTTTCAGGTTTCAGTGCGAAATATAGTACAGGTTACACCTGTGTTGAAAAGACATGCATTTAGTTTTTGTATTAGATCCTAAATGTGGTACTTATAAGAACTCGTTTATTCTAATTGTAGCTCTAAAATTTAAGACTTGCAGCCTTAGAAATGTAGACTATAATAGTAAAATATCATTTTTACGAGGTTTCTGCATCTGGAAATGTAGAATTGCGTTTTGTTTTATGTATGTTACAAATTGGCAACCTGTTTTCTTTAAACCTCATGTATCACAATGGGGTCTTCTATAAAGACAGACATTGGTCCACAGATCTGTTACTTTTCCTTTACGCAGTGGTGTCATATAGACAATCAATGGGACTGCAGGAAAGTTCCATAGCTCTTATTTAGGGAGATTGTAGCATTCTGCAAAGGTTCCATACACCAGAGACGCTCGAGTATGCTCGTTATTCCAAAGGTACTTGCTGTATGAGCATGATTTTTTTAAATAGTTTTTCTTAATAGTATAGTTTAGATCCAGTGCTGTTCCCTTGATAGCTAAGATGAAAATGCAACAAAATAAACTACTTATAACTTGTTAATAATATTACACAACATTGTGTACTCTTAACTAGTAGCTTCATATTGAAGACAGGGCTTAGTTGTGTTAAAACATCTGTAAGAGTCTCTATATGTTACAGTTTTTCTCCGAAATTATCGACATTATTGAAGTCGGTAGCGGATTATTCAAAAGGGAGGAAGCTTAGGGTTTAACGTCCCGTCGAGGATGACGTCATTAAAAACGAAGCACATGGCCGGATTTCGGAAGAAGAGGGAAGAAAATGAACCTTGTACTTTTCAGAGTGACTGTTCCGGCCTTCAGCGCCTTATGGAAACCACGAAATACCTAAATCTGGATGACGCGACGGCGAATTGTACGTACATCCTTCAAAATACGTGGTTAGTGTCTTGTCGCTGCACCATCTCACTCGGTGGGACTTTTCAGTTTCAAAAGAGCTCGCGACAGAATATTTCTAGAATCGCGCCGTTTATCGAGCTGAACCTGACCTCTCGTTGACGGTCGTGGAACAAGGTTAACAGCTTCTTTATGGTGCACGCAATGGGGCAACTGCTTCTTCCGTTGTATAAATGTTTCAAGAGAATATGCGCTGTTCTGAAATCCGATTATATGATTATAGGCTCTTTCACTTCCTGTTGAGCATACTGGAGGCCCGGTAGAAGTACTGTCAGTTCTTCCGCTAGAATAATGTTGTACAACAGAAGTGTGAATGTTGTAGTACTTCCCTGAGTACGCCAATTGAGTGAGAACTAATTTGATACGTGATTAGGTACAATTAAGTCACAAAAGCGCAGACTGATACTTAGTAATGCAAGCAGGAGCGTGACCGTGGCAATTGTCTTCGCTGACAGAGGTGATGGCTTGCTATTAGAAGCATTAAACTGGCCGAGGATGAGGAGAAAAGAGCAGCAGTGAAAACCGAGAAAGCGACCGAATCTGGTTGTAAAATATTAACATTATCGATGGTGGACAAAAACGGACAGGGCGACATAGCGCCGAGGGAACAGACACCTGACAATGGGAGGCCACGACGTTGGGTTCACAGATTTACTTCAAATTTTGTACACCTTTAATAGACCATTAAAACAATATAGTGTGTAAGTAGTAAGGTGAATTACTCTGGCAATTACGAGAAGAGAAGTTTTACGCACATATTGTGTAACTGATGTATCTGTGTGTAGATGATGGACGTTCGAGTTCATGGTAGTCAAGTGGTTAGCGTTCGAGCTTCGAATGACAAACTTGTATGAGGCAACGGTTCGACTCCTACTGAAACAAAGATTCTCATGTATACTTTTTTCATTACTGTTCACACTTATTCATTTATATGACATTTGAGAGGTAATATAATTAAGAAAAATACGTGTATTTGCACGAAGTTTTAGTGAATTTAATGTTATTTGACAAATATTATTTTTAATTACATTTAATTATTAGATTAACATATTTACAACTATCGACAAGAAATCGAAGAAACGCATAGAGTTTTCCTGAAAATGTATGCCTGTTATGATTTGCGAAATCCCTTATACACGCTATTTGGTAAGGTACTTGGAATTACGCTACTGGCCATTAAAATTGCTACACCAAAAAGAAATGCAGAAAACGGGTATTTATTGGACAAATATATTATACTAGAACTGATATGTGATTACATTTTCACGCGATTTGGGTGCATAGATCCGGAGAAATCAGTACCCAGAACAACCACCTCTGGCCGTAATAACGGCCTTCATACGCTTAGGCATTGAGTCAAACAGAGCTTGGATGGCGTGTACAGGTACAGCTGCCCATGCAGCTTCAACACGATACCACAGTTCATCAAGAGTAGTGACTGGCGTATTGTTACGAGCCAGTTGCTCTGCCACCATTGGCCAGACGTTTTCAGTTGGTGAGAGAGAATGTGCTGGCCAGGGCAGCAGTCGAACATTTTCTGTATCCAGAAAGGCCCGTACAGGATCTGCAACATGCGGTCGTGCGTTATCATGCTGAAATGTAGGGTTTCGCAGGGATCGAATGAAGGGTAGAGCCACGGGTCGTAACACATCTGAAATGTAACGTCCACTGTTCAAAGTGCCGTCAATGCGAACAAGAGGTGACCGAGACGTGTTACCAATGGCACCCCATCCCATCACGCCGGGTGATACGCCAGTATGGCGATGACGAATACACGCTTCCAGTGTGCGTTCACCGCGATGTCGCCAAACACGAATGCGACCATCATAATGCTGTAAACATAACCTGGATTCATCAGAATAAATGACGTTTTGCCATTCGTGCACCCAGGTTCGTCGTTGTGTGCACCATCGCAGGCGCTCCTGTCTGTGATGCACCGTCAAGGGTAACCGCAGCCATGGTCTCCGAGCTGATAGTCCATGCTGCTGCAAACGTCGTCGAACTGTTCGTGCGGAAGGTTGTTGTCTTGCAAACGTCCCCATCTGTTGACTCAGGGATCGAGACGTGGCTGCACGATCCGTTACAGCCATGCGGATAAGATGCCTGTCATCTCGACTGCTAGTGATACGAGGCCGTTGGGATCCAGCCCGATGTTCCGTATTACCCTCCTGAACCGACCGATTCCATATTCTGCTAACAGTCATTGGATCTCGACCAACGCGAGCAGCAATGTCTCGATACGATAAACCGCAATCGCGATTGGCTACAATCCGACCTTTATCAAAGTCGGAAACGTGATGACGCGCATTTCTCCTCTTTACACGAGGCATCACAACAACGTTTCACCAGGCAACGCCGGTCAACTGCTGTTTGTGTATGAGAAATCGGTTGGAAACTTTCCTCATGTCAGCACGTTGTAGGTGTCGCCACCGGCGCCAACCTTGTGTGAATGCTCTGAAAAGCTAATCATTTGCATATCACAGTATTTTCTTCCTGTCGGTTAAATTTCGCGTCTGTAGCACGTCATCTTCGTGGTGTAGCAATTATAATGGCGAGTAGTGTACTTTGCATCCCGACTCTTCGAGCTGCAGACACAGAGGCAGGCCTCATTTGGCGGTTAACATGCGTATCGGTGAGACGTTGCTAATGTAGCAAGAACGAATAGTGTAACTGCAAACATTTTTTAATATTATAGAATTTACACTTGTGCTATAGAAATAACTGTGACTCCCTGTTCTTCAATTACTGTCCGTAATGAAAGTCATGAGGACTCAAACCGGCGCCTCATCCGCAACTCTCTTGCAACGCGCGAACGCTAACCACGACACCATAATGACTTCTTACGGCCGGCACCTTCGCGCAGATACATCCGTTACGTAATAGACACGTAAAACTACTCTTTCGAATTTCTCGGAATTGCCAGAGTAGCACACCTTACTACTTGCACGCCTACTAAAGGCGTACAAAGTTTGAAGTAAATCCGAGATGCCAACTCCGTGGCCTCCTCTTGTGAATATGTTTCCGAGCAGAAGAATCAAAGTGCTCGCAATGGTATGTTAGTATACAGAGAGTGTTAAAAAAAGTATGGCACATTACTCTAGGAAGTAGCGTTGGTCAAAATTAGAGGAAAAGTTCCTATAATGTTACGTGTGGAAACCAATGCATTCTGATATTTGGTCCAATCTGTCCCCTCTTTCCCATCTGTGTGTTACATAGAAGCATACATTGTAGCTAGTGCCACATGTGGTTACCACGCATCCTGACACATCCTTCAGCCTGTTTTAGTAGTGAATCACCCTATAGCCAGAAATCCAACGGATTCAGGCCAGGTAAACGTGGAAGCCATGCTGCGGGACCCCCGCCACCAACGCGTCGCCCTTAAAACGTGGCGGTGTGGTACTGTCGCTCGATACACAGAGAATTGGGTGGGGCCAAGTCGTGCGTGAACCACAGTCGATGTCTTTCTGCAAGGATAACGTTCTCTAACAGTGCTGGTAGTTCATCGTGCAGTGAACTGCAAACGTAAGATGGCTTGCACTACCGAATACTACAGATTACTCGCCACAAGAAAAACGGCCTATACCTCAACAAGTATAGGTTTATGGACGTACAACTACAGGAACTTTGCTCATAATGTTGTGTTCACATTGAATAAGTGATCATGCATGAACGACAAAACATAGATTTCCACACAAAAATAAAGCGTCGAAATTCACGAGATTAGTGTTTACTTGGAGGAGACGTGGATTCGCATATATTATACTGTGAATAAATGGTGTCAAAGTGCAGTGTGCAAGGAGTATTAACGGACGGAAATAGCAATCGACGTTTAATTGGCGACAGATGCTTAGCGCCTTTGATACAAAAACACCGCAGCGGACACTGTTGCTACCTCTGTTTCTATTTAGCACTTTTCAATTTGTCTCCTCGAGTAATACTATTTGAAGCTGATCAGTTGATTTTATTTCATGAAGAGACAGTCGCTCCTATGCAAATGGAAATAGCTAAACGTACGCCTACAGGAATTGCTGAAATGCCCTTTCACTATAGCGATTCAGGCGTCTACACTAACGGGCCGTAGTCTTTCGCTACGGTCACGTAATTACAGTATCACAGCAGAAGCGGGACCTAAATTTTAGTTAAAATTTCGTACAACATTACAGTGCCCCTATGGTGTATTGTATACTGTCTACAAAACTCAGAGACAATGTAAGTATTTCGAGCAGCCACAATAATATAGCCATATTACAAGAATGGAAATGTGAGAATATTCAGTTCAGTGTTTGAATCAGTACTGATAAACCCAGAACTCTAGTTTAATCACAAATTAATGGAATTAGATTTAATACTCATATTTTTATCGCAGTGCACTACAATTAACATATTTTACGCTGTGCGTGCGGTTCTTTAGAAGAATTCATGTTCGACTGATGAAGTTCGACGTTTCTTCAGATTATATAATTAACAGCTGTTTAACACACTATATAAGAAGTTTGGCGAAACAGAGTTAATTAAATCACAAATGCAGTATGGTGGATTTTTTAAAATAGTATTCATTTTTAATGTTTAGCTTGTCTTTCGTGGCAGGAAAATTGGAACGATGCACACGGGGTACTATCGTAGATTGCGCGCACAATTGCCGTTTCAAAAGGAAACGTTGTAACATTCAGTTTATGAACTGAATTGTTTGTCTGAAGGTCACTTCGGTCGCTGAATTGTTTGTCTGAAGCTCACGTCGATCAACTAAAGAAAAGAAACCTTGACTAAACAAACAATGGTGCAAATGGTTGAGAAATGTAGCTGATGGCATCATGCAACGCTGACGGTGTCCGAAAACTTCGGTAATTTCAGTGCATTTCTGCACCAATAATCACCCGCAATAAGGGCTGAATAATTCAGAAGGCTGACGGCAATCATAATCTGACTTATGGGAAAATTCCTCTTAGAGTTTCTTTTAATTGTTCATAATTACTTCTGTGGAAACCGGTTAAAAGTTGTTCTGAAATCACTAAGCAGTTAACGCCTGAAACATTTTTACCTAACCTTAAAGTTTATGGTAAGGAAAATATCGACATGTATATCTGCCGCTAGGTAACACCATACTTATTTGGCGCTCGCATTAATATTTCTAAGTTAAAATAGGTTTTCCTATGTTTGTTCTTCGTGTGCTGCCCTGAAGCACTGTTCAAGTAACGTAGGATCCATATGAAAGGTTTCAGTATTTAGCTACGCTTCCTTTAATGACTAAATTCTTGATCTGATCATCTATAACTACTGAATGCTGGTTCGTTTAATGCATATTTTTAATGAGTAATTGCACGTCTATTAAACCCAGCTGCTGAGGCATATTTTCACATTATTGTTACGGTGTCATAGAATGCCTCTTCAGCGTGTAGACTCTGTTGGAACAAAACAGCCAGTGTGTGAGGGTGGTTATGTGGTTATTTTGAGCTGAAAGCAATAATGTTTCCTTCTGTTAGACAACTTCTCTTCCACTTACCCTACCTAATTATTGCACTCTCACAGTCATTAAGAACTACACTAAAAAAAGTGAAAATGATCTGTTGCAGCACCGGAACTGCAGTTTCTAATTTTAATATTTGTCCCGCTTCTTCTGTCAATATTATTTTAGAATATCTCATGAAACAGACAGAAAGGATGACGAAACCTTGATTTCAGAAATACAACGCCATTGTTACAAAATTCCTCCGTTACCACAACAAGTAAGAATTCCTTTGTCATTCAGACGGCGCGAGGTTTTCTAATCGGACTATCTGGCCATCCAGGACACGATAATTTTTCCTTTAGTTGAAATACCAAGAAATTTTTGGTTTCGACGTTATTTGTTATCTCAGTGTAGAGTAGATATATTTTCATCACAATATTGGGGCGAAAGGGCTATTACATTCATGAATGACATGATACAAATCTGTCTTGAAACCTTACATTGTTAAGCTTTATTCGTAAATATTCGAGTAATGTGATAGTATCTTTTGCACCGTAGCGGCTGAAGGGACGCTGAATACTGAAAGGGAAAGAAAATAAAATCGATATTCTTGATTCGCCAAGGAGCACTACCACTGACATAATAAAACAACTCGAGAAGGAAGACGTATTGTAGTTACCATCTCAAACAGGACTACTGAATAAATGAAACAAACGTCAGTGACAAGCAATAAATAAGAAGACTTCGTCCTCCGACAGTGTCAGTAGAATTGTTGGAAGAGATTGTTAGTAGTCCTTCCTGAAATAACCCACTGTTTTATGAGAGAAAAATGAACTGCAAATAACATAACTAAGGTGATTATTAACCAATGTGAAGGCTGATGGAATGACGTGATTTCCATGGATGAGGCAAAGATCTGTGTGTTTGAATCCTATGGATAGGAAAATGGATGGCTGTAACCGAATAACCGAGGCAATAGTTGGACACCGGTAATATACAACTCTGTCACACAGATGTGTTTGAATACTATGGTTAGGTAAATGGATGGTTATAACCGAATAACCGAGGCAAGAGTTGGACACCGGTAATATGCAACTCTGTCGCACATGTTGTTGATAGCATTATGAGTTGGATCTGCATAACGTCCCAAAATTTTGAGAAATGACTGTAAGTAATGGCCAGTATGCAGAATGAGGCCAAATATTTTAGAAGTCAACTTGCAAACAGTGTAGAAAATCTAAACGTAAGAGATATATCTAAATTCTACTCAGACAACCACGCGAAACATAGAGAATGCTTTGTATAAAGCAACCGTCTCTATTACTCTGTCAAAGTGATACAAGCATCTCTGCAGAGGTATCTCCTCAGTCCAATGGGAAACAAGCTGAGGTAAAAATATAAAAATAAGTGAATACTTGCTAGAACGATGACTTGGAAGTAATGGCGTCGCACCCAGTTCACAGTGAAGGATTTTCTAAATGTCGAAACGTCTGGAAGAGTTCAAACGGATAGTAAGTTTTGTTTTAGTGAGGAATTACATGAAATTCACTTAAGAATGGCAGAATATTAAAGTTTGTAGTGATTGGAGCTTCTTATTCAGAACAAAGTAATTACCATACTGCCGGCCGTGGTGGCCGAGCGGTTAAAGGCGCTACAGTCTGGAACCGCGCGGCCGCTACGGTCGCAGGTTCGAATCCTGCCTCGGGCATGAATGTGTGTGATGTCCTTAGGTTAGTTAGGTTTAAGTAGTTCTAAGTTCTAGGGGACTGATGACCTTAGAAGTTAAGTCCCATAGTGCTCCGAGCCATTTGAACCAATTACCATACTGTATTTCAAAATATTTCCTGAGAATATTTCAACTTACTTGAAAGCAGGATTATTGTATTAGAATTAGGTATAAATAGCAGTAAAAGAACTGTTTGCAACAAGACGTCAGGGTATGTGCTCGGTGTTTCGAGCCACCCTGTACCGGGGACTGCAGAACAGCACTGTGTGCTTTCCAGGAAAGCGACATTGGGACCAAGCTGCAGCGTTTCCGGGAATCGTTGAAGGCCGCACTTAATCGCTGTAGAGCGGCTGCGGGACCTTCACAGTGCGTCTTCTTAAAACTTCCAACTGTGCTCAACCACCAAAATTAATTCGTCTGTCAAGCTTTTTTTTTTTTTTTTGGTATACAGTTACTGTTATGCCAACAATGTGATACACACCAAATCGATTATGAAAAATTAAATAATCAGCTCATTATATCAAATCGAACTTTTCATTATAATATCTCATTAAATCATTTATCAGTTTTTATCTGTACTTCGTAAGTATTAAACAGGAAATTTTTTCACCTCTGTCTTTGTTTTACGTTTTTCATTATTTACTTTGTTGTTGGAATGTTGTCTAGTCAAGTTGTGGACTGAAGACCTTCAGTCCAGAGACTGGTTTGATGCAGCTCTCCATGCTGCTCAATCCTGTGCAAGCTTCTTCATCTCCCAGTACCTACTGCAACCTACATCCTTCTGAATCCGCTTAGTGTATTCATCACTTGGTCTTCCTACACTACACGCTCCCCTCCAATACTAAATTGGTGATCCCTTGATGCCTCAGAATGTGTTCTACCAACTAATCCCTCCTTCTAGTCAAGTTGTGCCACAAATTCCTCTTCTCCCCAATTCTATTCAGTACCTTCTGATTAGTTACGTGGGCTACCATCTAATTTTCAGCATTCTTCTGTAGCACCACATTTCGAAAGCTTCTATTCTCTTCTTGTCTACACTGTTTATCGTCCATGTTTCACTTCCATCATGGCTATACTCCATACAAATACTTTCAAAACAAGACTTCCTAACACTTAAATTTATACTAGATGTTAACAAATTTCTCTTTTTCAGAAATGCTTTCCTTGCCATAGCCAGTCTACATTTCGTATCCTCCCTACTTCGATCATCATCAGTTATTTTGCTCCCCAAATAGCAGAAATCATTTACTACTTTAAGTGTCTGATTTCCTAATCTAATTCCCTCAACATCACCTGATTTAATTCGACTACATTCCATTACCCTCGTTTTGCTTTTGTCGATGTTTATCTTATACCCTCCATTCAAGACATTGTCCATACCGTTCCAGTCCTTTGCTGTCTCAGACAGAATTACAACGTGGTCGGCAAACCTCAAAGTTTTTATTTCTTCTCCACTTATTTTAATTCGTACTCCAAACTTTTCTTCTATTTCCTTTTTACTGCTTGCTCAATATACAGATTGAATAACATCGGGGATAGACTGCAACCCTGTCTTACTCCCTTCTCAACCACTGCTTCCCTTTCGTGCCCTTCGACTCTTATAACTGCCATATGGTTTTTGCACAAATTGTAAATAGTCTTTCACTCCCTGTATTTTACACTTGCCACCTTCAGAATGTGAGAGTATTCAACATTTTCAAAAGCTTTCTCTAGGTTAACAAATGCTAGAAACGTAGGTTTGCCTTCCCTTAACCTATATTCTATGAGAAGTCTTTGGGTCAGTATTGCCTCGCGTGTTGCTACATTTCTACGGAATCCAAGCCGATCTTCCCCGTGGTCGGCTTCTACCAGTTTGTCCATTCGTTTGTAAAGAATTCGTGTTATTGTTTTGCAACCATCACTTATTAAACTGATAGTTCGGTAATTTTCACACCTGTCAACATCTGCTTTCTTTGGGATTGGAATTATTATATTCTTCTTGAATATGTTGCTGGAATACGTAATTCAAAATTTAATTGACTCCTGTCTATGAGTTTGGCCTGTTTGTTTTCCCATAGAGACAAGAATTTCCAAAGAAAGTAGTGATCAACAACGTTTAAGTCTGAAAGAAACAAAACATGTTCTTAGGAAACTTTGTAAGATTTGAACAAAGTTAAGGTTTGTATGTTTTCTTTCAGCTGACAGTGTCATAGTCTCCAAGGAAAACTGCTTCCTAGTGACGTTGGTAGAGGCTAAGTGGGGAGTGCTCTTGCAGCTGCCAGTTTACTCTAAATGGCGCAAGACGACAGTAGTGACGCGTGCCTGTCGCTCGACCATACCATTCTAGCATCTCTAATTTAGGGATGGGCTCTCATGACAAGGAAGTTCGAGTAGTCGTTTTTCACTGATTTAGCGAAATTCACATAATGAGCTACAAGCGACCACCACGGCTTCCTCAGTTCCCAAACCCCCTATGTGGTGCAGTCAATCCGATTTTCTCTCCCACAAAAATCGCAGGCATGAAACTTCACTTTTGTACATCCATAAATACGTTTTATATCTTCCTTTGTCATTATTATTATTATTAGGCTTTTAGCAGTAGGTGTAATATCGTTCGTTTTATCGATACAAGTTGTTAGTTAACACTATTATGACGAAGAACATTACACACGTTCAGGTCTCGTTTCAAATTATTTTTAATTCTATCAGCACCATTTTTATTACTGTTTATGATATTCGAAATATTATCATTTCCCATGTAAATATGATGTAAAAGTATTGTACCTACGCGTAAAACCATGATCCAATGTGTAAGTAAGATAGGGTCTGAAGTTCCTAATCATACCACATTAAATAAATAAAATAGTATTGTTTCGGAGGGAGCTTTAACTTTTCACGAAACACAGAAGTAAAAGTTTCCTCAACCCGAATTTTGTTTGAAAGCCGTTGTGTTTATTGGGCATGGCCCTATTTGAGATGGTATTACATTTCCTTTCATATACAATTGAACTAACCCGGCCATTTATAGGGAAGTGGGGGAGGGGGAGGATTTTCAGATAAAAAGGAAATTAAAATAAGGAAGTAATATATAGATACATGAAGCCACAGGAAGTCTCGCTCCCTTAATCCTGTTGTAGTAGACGTAAGAAAGACCGAACGCGTTGGTAATTAGCGTTGCTTCACTTTCACACTTGCACAGCGCACTCATCTCAAGATATTTTCTGAAAATATTCTTACTTGTATTAAATGCGCTCAGCAGCACGAAGGCAACAACTAGTGATAAAAGTAGTTGTTAGAAAGATGGTAAATAATTGCAAATTTTTGTCTGAGAGCTCGTTATAGAGAAGTAATCACTTAAGGCGACATAGTTTGCTTTTAAGGAAGAAGTAATTCTTCCTGTAGGGTACAGCATAACAAAAGTTTGTCAGCGGTTTTTTTCAGTGTTTCAGTATGTGGAGCACTTTTTGTGGGTACAGATAGGGATTCTGACGTTTTTACGCACAATTTGGATGAAGCAGGGTGAATCGGATTTGACCGGATTTCATATATCATCAGTCGACTCTCCAGAAACTCGAGTCATTCCCAAATCTGCGAATGAATCGGTACACTACTATACGGTCCATTCACATTCATGTGAACACCTGTCAGAAGCTCGGGTAACCGCCTTTTACAGCGAGGACGTGCAGGAAGAGTGTCAGAGAAGTTCTGGAAGGTACTGACAGGGATGTGGAGCCATGCAGCCTCCTGAGCCTTGGCCAGCTGCGCTAGGTTTCTCGGTTGACGAGCCATGGCACGAACAGCCCGATCGTTGCTGCCCCACGTATTATTGATTGGGTTTCATCCGCCTAGTTTGGCGGCCGGGGAGCACGGCAAACACATCCCGGTGCTCCTCGAACCACGCAGGCACAGTACGAGCTGTGTGACACGTTGCATTGTCCTGATGGTAGATGCCATCGCGCTGAGGAAAAAACAGACTGCAAGAGGGGGTTGACATGATCCCCAAGGATAGATGCGTACTTGTGTTGATTCATTGTAGATTCCAGAATGACGAGCTCACCCAGGGAATACCACGAAAACCTTCCCCAGACCGTAAAGCTCCTTCCTCCGACCTCGACTCCCAACGGCCATCTGTCCGATGGAGGATAAAACGTGATTTATATGAAAATTTTACCTGTCGCCAGTCAATGGACAACCAGGTGCGGTATTGCTGTGCAAATTCCAGCTCTCGTCGCCGATTAACAGCAGTCAGTGTGCGTGAATCAGATGCCTACTGCGGAGGCCCATATGCAGCAACTTTCGCTGATCGGCCGTTGAGGAGACAGTACGAGGGACGTTTGAAAAGTCCGTGCAGAATCCGAGAGATGTCACCACCGGCGAGTATCGAGGTCATGTTTAGTTGGTAGCATCTTTGGAAAGAACGCACACCAAGTTTCAGCCATATTGGTCAATTTATTTGTGTTTCGCATTCGTGTGAATCAAGGAAGTCGAGTGATTGTCAAAAAATGGACGAAAAAGAATATCTTGTCGTGATTAAACATTGCTTTATGAAAGGCAAAACGTCTCAGGAGACTAAACAGAAGCTTGTTAAACATTACGGTGACCCTGCACCTTCGATTAGAACTGTTTATAAGTGATTTCAAAATTTTCTGAGTGACCATATGGGCACAAGTGATGCTGAACGTTCTGGACGCCCTGTGGTGGTTACGACTCCAAAAAACATTGATAAAATCCATAATATGGTGATGGATGACAGAAGAGTTAAGGTGCGTGAGAATGCTAGTGCTGTGGGCATTTCTAATGACCGAGTACATAATATTTTGCATAAACGTTTGGACATAAGAAAGCCATCCGCAAGATGGGTTTCGCGATTGTTCACGCTTGACCAAAAACGGTATCGTGTGAAGTGTAGCAAGGATGGTTTGCAGCTGTTCAGGAAGAACCCACAGGACTTTAAGCGTCGTTTCGTCACTGTGGGTGAAACATGGATACATTACTATACTCCTGAGACCAAACAACAATCTAAACAATGGTTTACCAAGGGAGAATCTGCACCAAAAAAGGCAAATACCATTCCTTCTGCCGGAAAGGTTATGGCGACTGTCTTTTGGGATTCGCGAGGGATGAGCCTCATCGACTATCTGGAAAAGGGTAAAACTACTACAGGTGCATATTATTCATCGTTATTGGACCGTTTGAAAACCTAGCTGCAAGAGCCGGCGATTGGACCGCATAAAAGTCCTTTCCCATTACGACAATGCACCAGCACACTCCTCAGCAGTTGTGGTCGCAAAATTAATGGAAATAGGATTCCAACTCGTTTCACATCACCCCCCCCCGCCCCCCCCCCCCCGTTCTACAGACCTGGCTCCCAAACGAGAAGATGATTGCAGCAACTAATAGCTATTTTGCAGACTTGGACAATTCCTATTATTCGGAAGGGATCAGCAAATTAGAACAGCGTTGGACGAAGTGTATAAGTCTAAAAGGAGACTATGTCGAAAAAGAAAAAAAGGTTTACCCCAAACAAGTAAGTAGTTTTTATTTTTGCACGGGCTTTTCAAACGCTCCTCGTATTTGTAGCCCCTTAGTTCGTCTAACTGCTCAGTTGCTCAACAGGTGCACATCTATTCGCCCGTAGACTTCTCTGCAGCCGTCGTTCACACTTGTCATCTATGGCCTGTGATGCACCATAGTTGCCACGGTGCCGGTTTTGGTAGCGCCATGTACAATATACTTTAACCACGGTGGCACGCGAACTGTTTACAGACTTTGCCGTTTCGTAAATGCTTCCACCCTTGGCCCGAAAGCCAATGATCATGCCGTTTTGGACGTCAGATAAATAGCTTTTCTTCCGCATTAAGACAACAACAGCGCTGTTTTCCATGTCCCCTGACACGCTTTATGTACCCTCCACTGCCAGTGTTGCCACTTGGCATCTGTGCCTATTGACGTCGAACACAGGTGGTGGTCACATTAATGTGACTGGACCATGTATGTAGGCATCGCACCCACTGCCGGATAAAAACGAGTTCTACTCTGGCTTTGTTTACTTACTCAGACAGCTATTTCAACATACGGAATCACAAGCAATTAGCGAACCCACTACGAAGTGAATTCGCGACTGGAGAAGAATGGAGAAGGAATCGATCATCGTCTCACTGAAGGCAATGTTCCGACATAGCGCTGAAGTGACTTTGGGGCACCATGGGGAATCTAAATCACAATGTCTGAACAGGCTCTGGTTCTTAAAAAGCGGGTCGTGTGCTTCACCTTCTGTGCTGCAGCTCTCCGCCTGAGTCTAAGGCCTCTCTATGGGACGCGAGATAATGAAGTCTTCTTAAAACACTGACCAGTGCAACATAATGCTTTGTCGTTCAACTGTAGGTCATTATGATTATGGCTTACTTAGGAGGTTCTGAAACGAGGTGTCACGGCAACTCAAGTCCGCTCGCACTCAATACTAGCTGCCACTGGGGGGTGATACAGACAACAAACGCAGCGCACTCCTCAGTTGGAATGCGAGATTTGGTCATCGTATATCTTCTTCTACTTAGTTTTCTTCTACAATTCTAAATTTTGGCTGAAAGCTAGTTTTCTTATTTTTTCAGTTATATGCGAAATAATACTTCGTGTATGACTCTTGTGAACCTGCTGGTCATAATAGGCTATTTTCCTTTCTTAAAAATATGGGTCGGATTGTTGTCATTCTAACTGATCGTAGCATTTAAATAGCATTGATAGTTAATGTTCTCAAAAATATATTTTATTTTTATTTAATTAAAGCTTAAAAATTAAGTATAAAGCTGATGCGTTGGTGACGTCACAGGCTAGAAGTAAGACGAAGATATACGTGTGTTATAGGGTTGTTTTAGGGGAAAAGACCAAACAGCGAGGTCATCGGTCTCATCGGATTAGGGAAGGACGGCGAAGGAAGTCGACCGTGCCCTTTCAAAGGAACCATCCCCGCGTTTGCCAGGAGCAATTTAGGGAAATCACGGAAAACCTAAATCAGGATGGCCGGAAACGGGATTGAACCATCATCCTCCCGAATGCAAGTTCAGTGTGCTAACCACTGCGCCACCTCGCTCGATGTGTGTTATAGGAGCGTTAGCCGAAATTACGAGGTTTTTACGTACTTTTTCTGGAAACAGTTTAGCTACTTAGTGATGGAAAACGCAGTTACAAGTTTTAAGTAAAAGTAGATAGGAATTTCGTGAACGCTGATAGTCGAAGTCTTGCGAAAGTTGATACGTTTATGCTCCACTCATTTAGAGCGGCGTTATGAGCAATGACGGACATTCTGCAACATCATTAAACTCGCTCAGAAGTAAGGAATTGTAGAACGTTTGCAAATGATTCAGTATATTTAACTAGATTGTCGACTATCAGTCATGAGCTACGATCCAAATTATTCTTGGCAAAACTCAGTGCTGCTTTCTTCCATAGAAGACACTTGGCAGAATACACATTTCTAGCAGGTGTTCTGTGGCGCAGCGGATAATGCATCCCACTGCAATGAAAGCGGTCACATGTTCGAATTGTGGAAAGTTTTACAGGAAATACGAAAATAGCATTAGCAAAAATGACTGAAGCAGTTGTTTCGATTGTGGGATGTATTATATAGCTTCACATTAGTCTCACTCTGAGAAATGGATAACGGAGGATTAACGAATTTACTTTGCGAACAAACAATTTTTTTGGAAATCGTTGCTACTAGTGAAGATATCACCATATGCCCACAGTAAAACGAGGCATAAGACGATGAGGTTACATGGAGAGATATAGAGCGCGCACAACATGAAGGCGATACAAACGTAAGGGATTTGATGTTTGTGAGTGTAAAACAACGTTGGCGTCTGAAGCAGACTTACTTCATCTTTATGTATGATGATGAAACAACAAAAGTTTGAATAATAAGGATCATAGCTGGACAGTACGTAGATAAAAACATTGTTTCTAACAAAGTAAAGAGCGTGTGGTCACATTAACTAGAAAATATCTTTTTCAACGTAAAGTATGTGAACAGCGATTGCAAACGTATGTGCGTGTAAACAGCAAGGAAAACGCAATAATATTGTGTTTCAGAACGGTGTAGTGAAGTTGGGTGATTGTGATTTGGTTTTCATATGAGATGAGTGTCGAGTCTCTTTACAAATAAGTTAAAATGTTCTTTCGGGTCAGATTCGAACCAGCAATCCATGGGCATCAACTCGTAAAATTCGACTGTCTACCGCTCTAACAGCTGGGCTCCGAACAATTGAGGTGTAGTTGGGTAAAACGAAAATTTTCACGAGGACTTTAATTTCGTTGAATGAAGCTAAACTTCTTTGTAACAGCAGGAGAGCGTATCTCGGAGGAAAGTTATTGTTAACTTCACAGTGAAACATATTTTTAATTAAGCTCGTGAACTTGATGTGGTGGCAATTTACCAGTACAGTGCAACCACATTTTATGCAGCTTCTCATTCTCTAGAGCACTCAAAAACAACTTTTCAGTAGTTTCTAATATGTATTTGTACAATATGGTGCTACACACCATATGTAACCCATTTTCCGAAACGTAAATTCCAAAACCAGACATCACTGTGAATTGGCATTATGATAGTGGGAGCAGCGAGCTAGCCAGTGACGTTAGGGGCATCACACGACTCGAATGGAGCGTCTTAGCGGGCTTTTACATTATTTGAACTTCATTTGCGTTTTTATAGAAGAATACTGAAATTCACGAGGAAAAAAAGCATGTTAGGAGCATAAAATTACGTAATTAATCATTTAAAACAATTTCTAGCAAACATTCAAATACCCTACTGTCTGTTACACGGGATTGTTGCTTCAGCCAATTGAGCTTCTCCATTCGTTGACTTTCAAACATCGAATGCAAACAAGTTCAAAGTTTTGCTGATAAGTGATCAATATGAGAGACAGAATGTATACAACCCCTTATTTAATTAATATTTTTATTTGGTTTAATGCGATCTAGCTGGAATACTTCCTTGTGTGTTGGGAGTGGAAAGTTTTGCTGAGTCTCGGCCTAGCGGAACTGAACGGGGAATCCCTTGCGTGAAGTTCGGGCTAAGTGCATTCTGCACTCGTAAGCAGATCTGCACTTTATGGGAAGTGTCGAAACATGCACCTCCAATCCACATTCCCAATCGTAAATGCAGACATTAAACGCGTGAAAAGTTCACACGGTAGACGTAAGCTTTTCTCTCTCTCTCTCTCTGTCTCTCTATCCTCCCTTTGGTTGTTAGCGGTGTGTTTAAGGCTAACAAGAAACGGCTCACTTTGTTACGCTGAACTACCGTAGAACACGCCACTACTGCAAGTGGGACAACGGTATCGTCAGGAGTGCCCCAGGGAAGTGCGTTTGTGCTCTATGTACAGCAATGATGTGACGGATAGGCTGTTTGCCGATGGAAGTGGAAATGAGCGCTTGGCGTCATTGGCCGGGAGGCCCCTTACGGGGCAGGTCCGGCCGCCTTGGTGCAGGTCTTATTACATTCGACGACACATTGGACGACCTGCGCGCCGGATGCGGATGAAATGATGATGAAGACAACAACACCCAGTTCCTGAGCGGAGAAAATCCCCGACCCAGCCGGGAATCGAACCCAGGAAATCCGTCACGCTAACCTCTTTTTTTTAATTCTTTGTTGATCTCATTTTGTCCTATTCTGTTCGTTGTATATGTTCGGGGCAGACGTCTCATGACACCCGTTCAGGTTGTTCGTTGATCCGTACACTCAGTTGTTTTTTTTTTATTTTAGAGGGTAGCTAACCCTCTGACCGAACACGCTGAGCTACCATGCCGGCTACAACTCAGCTGTCGGGGCGGACTGTTTGCTGATGACGCTGTAGTATATGGAAAAATATCGTCGCTGTAGAAACATACAGGATGACTTACACAGGGTCTCTCGTTGACGTGGTCCCGCTGCTTAACCATGCAGCGGGCCCGGATTCGGTTCAGGGCCGGATTGGACATTTTCTCTGCCCGTGGACTGGGTGTTGTGTAGTTCTGACCATCACCGACACTAAAGTCACCCAATGTGACGTCATCTGAAATAAGAATTGCAACCCTGTGGCCTAAATTCCCCTGATGGGGCCTCCCGGCCACAAATGCCACACGATCATTTCATTTTTTTTTCTTTGGCGTGATAAATTCCAGCTTGCCCTAAATACAGAAACATGTAAATTACTGGAGATGAGTAGGGAAAAAAATCCCGTAATATTTGAAATTGTGTGCTGCTTGACACAGTCGTGCCGATTAAATAACTAGGCATAACGTTGCAAAACTATGGAAGGAGCACGTAATGACGGCAGTAGTAGGTAAGGCGAATGGTCGACTTCCGTTTATTGGGAGAATTTTAGGAAAGTGTAGCTCATCTTTAAAGCAGACCACGTGTAGAACACCAGTGCGGTTCATTACTGAGAGCAGCTCGAGAGTTTGGCATTCCCACCAGGGTGCGTTAAATGAAAGCGTCAAAGCAATTCAGACGCTGCTGCCAGTTTTTTTGCCGCTAGGTTCGATTATTACTTTTATTATATTGAGGGGGGGGGGGGCTTCGTGAAGTCAAATAGGATACCCTGGAGGAAAGGACGTTCTTTTCGTCAAACACTGTTGAGAAAACATGTTGAACCGACTTTTTCAGCTGACTGCAGAACGATTCTACTGCTGCCAGTGTATATTTCGAGTAATGACTAGGGCTGGTACGGAGGCACACAGACTGTCGTTCTTTTCTTCGCTCCATTTGCTAGTGGAACAGGAAAGATAATGAAAGTCGAACCGCGGTACAAGGTGCCCTCCGCCACGCACAATGTGGTGGCTTGGGGAGTATTCCTGAAAATGTAGACCTGGACGTGGATACATACATTAACGGCGAACAGAAAGATCAATTTTAGTCGGGTCGATATTTTTGTCGTTAAGGGAAAAAAGGACACAAAATATTTTTAGCCATTGTAGCGTTAAAGGTTTTCTCCAGACGTATACTTCCCACGTTAATGAATTTTTGGGACCTGAATTCTTAGATTTATAGTTTCTATATTCCGAGCGCAACAGAGTGAGTTTAATTCCACGGTATCGATCTTTTAATTTGATAGCATGTGAGAAAACTGATTTTCCTACCATAACTACACACTCTTGGCCATTGCAATAGACTGTAAAGGAATACAAGAATATGAAGAAAGTTTTTGCGAAGAAATACTATAGAATATGTGCGTCATTTGAACAGCATAGTAATGCCGTACTGAGTGACAATAAAAGACAAGTACAAGACTAATGTTTGAAAGATGTTAAAGTGTTTAATTGTTCGAAACTAATGTGTGTTTGACACAGCAAGACAACCATTAAATCAATGTTGCATGGAAAGAAAGTTGTTTCGACTGAGACGAGAGCACTCGATATTCTGTAATGAAAGTACTTCGAGGGAAAGATAATATTTTAAAGGATACAGAGAAATTTTAGAACGCAAAACTGTATCGAGATCTTTAATTTGCTTTTAAAAATGCAAATTAGAATCTGTTCGTATCCAGATAGGGACTACAGAGGTTATAGATGACTGGCAACCTGAACGAACTTGTATCGGATATATTACTACGATATTTTCTTAGTATGTATTTCAGAAAGGACTGCAACTGCTATTTATAGCGTTTGGCACGAAGAACTGTCAAAAACGAACAATGAAAACTTCTGTTGCAATTTCCTGTAAATGTAGCAAGCACTGGACTCCATTCAAATCTATCGAAACTTAACTAGCATTTTCATCCACTTCAGGAAAAAACAATTATAGAAATAAGAATTTGTAGTAAAAATAAGTAGACATTTAATGCGGGATCGGGTACCCACTTCCTCGATTTATCTCACGATATTAGACCTAATGAGAAACGTATGAGTGCACAACATTGAATCCTATGAATGAAATAATGCATTTTGTGTATAATTTAAAATTAACGTTCTACGAATACTTTAAATCTCTTAAAGTATATTAATAAGGGTTCAAGTACAAATACAGAACTAATGTACCTTCCTAGGCCTAATTTTCGCTCGTTGTTTCCACTTGCCTGCCTGAATTGTACGTGCATTCCACTTCATATTACATCTGGTTTGATTCTTTTACATCCATTTCAAATGAGCAGCTGTTTCCCTTCAGGTTTATTGTGAACTGCTTCAACATTGAATTGAGGACGCTCGTTTCTGTCTGGTTTCATTCGTTTCACAATTCCACCACGAAAGAGTAGGGGACGAGAAAACTTTACGGTTTAAATTTTCTGGGAAATAAGACTTTACACTAATTCTGTTGCAATAGTCAAGTCTTAATATTCAGTTTATGTTTTTAAAAATAAGCCTGTACACTGACATTCGGAGTGCATGCCAAGCTAAATATGCAGTTAGTAGAAAATCGTTATAATAACATGAGATTGCAGTTACGAAACGTAGAAAAAGAAACTGAAAACACAAAAGTATTTTCAAATCTGTTAGCAGTCGAGACGAGCAGCATACAGAAACGTTTAAAATTCAACGATCTGGAACGTGAGGAACTGTAACAGAATGCAAGGTGGAAAAAAAATTATTACACAAAAATATCTACGTAATTTTAAGTAAGTAAGTAATTGTGTAAAGATACGACAGTTCAGCAAGAAACATAGAACGAATATATTTCGACATGTGAATGAATTAACAGAACAGGAAGGAGAAACCGAGGTAATTGTACAAATAAGTTTTTGATATTTTAGGTGCATAACTGAAAGAATAAAATATAGCGTAAAGACGTAAGTGTACGGTTACAGTGACTTGAAGTCCCATTCACAATGCTACGGTAGTCGGAAACAGATTATTACTCTCGAAAATGCAGTTATAATACATTTCAAACGACACAAGCTTAGGGAGCTCACGACGAGGTTAATAGCTGTGGAAACTGTCTATGCCAAGTTGTAATGATATGGTCGATGTGCAAAACACACAATCGATTTGGTCTCTGATGTGTCGGAAATTATTCCCGCTGACGTCACACGCAAAATTTGGTAAGCCTGTCTTTCAGATAAACGAGAAGCAAGGGATCGTAGTAATGGAAAGGAAATTAGTTTTGAACAGTCGTATGAATATCCATTTAGCGATCATTTAGCCCCAGAGCAAAAGTCAGTCGTACACGCACATTCAGTGACACTTGACAATGCAAATAGCCTTTCTCTCTCCTAGCGGTACGAGAAACAAAGTAGTGATTATTATTTGCACGGAGAGGTGAGACCTCCAGATTGTGAGTCAATGTTTTGCGTTAACTCCTGTAATCCTCATGGAGTGAGGCTATGTGACAGGTGATGGCGATCCTTCCGTTGGAAGGGGCTTTTAAGCTCGGAAGCCCCATATTACTATCCGAGACAAGCATGCAATCCGCTGGAAGTGTTTTGCCCTCTCCCTTCTCTCATCAACAAGACAAGGACGGTGCTGATTTTACACGCACTCATTACAGTGACCTATGACATTGTTATACTTAAGGAACAACATTCACATTTTTCAGTGGTTTGGAGCTAACTGTATCCATAGAAGGAAATCTTTTCAATCAGTCAGTTGAAACTATCCCTTCGTGTCTTTCAGTCAACAGTGCTGCACAACTTAGCTCATATACTGTATATACCAAGTAAAATGGACGAGATTAATTCATCCACAATAATAATAGTTGAGCTACATGGTTGTGGATCAATTAAACATTTAAGGCTAATACATCTCTTCCTTTACTAAAGTCAGTTCTGAGTCATAGCATCAGTAAGAAATATTATTTAACGTCTCATCGACAGTGAGGTATTAAAGATGGAGTGTTATTTCAGAAGAACTGCTGAAATAAGTCGGTCATGGCTCTTTTTTAAATTACGTTATGGCTTTCACCATACATGATTTAGGTCTTAAATAGAGAAATTTTGGTGGAAAATTAAACTGGAATAACTCGTAACGAAGATGCGATAACAGAAAGGATCTATTGACTCTAAGAGTATTTTACTTGCAAAACTCATTCACTGTAGCTGAAGGGAATTTTTAACAGAAAAGGAAGTAACACTTTTTCTGTTTTCCTTTCCAATGTGACATAAGTGTATGTAAAGTAGATTATTTTACATCTTACTTTATTCATTCCACTTTGTTAATCCATTAATTGTATGTAAAATATTTAACTCAACTTCTTACTTTTTAACACTTCCCATATCGCTTTTGTAGCGTTCATGGTAATTTAGTTATCTTTTTGCTAATTTATTTGTTTACTTATCGTATGGCTAGGGCTTGGGCTACTTTTAAATACGACGTGATTGTATCAAGCAGGACACAACTAAATCTGTATCCGAACACTGCGGGTTTGTTTTTCCTATTCATCCGCATTAACTTACATTTTTCTACATTAAGAGCCCTCTGCCGCTAATCACACCAACTAGAAATTTTGTTTAGGTCATCTTTTATCAACCTACAGTCACTTATCTTCGATATCTTCCGGTACAAGAATAATCTTAAAGCAACTACGGACAAGATGACCACGCAAATGTAGGATCTAATGTAATTAAATATTTGATTTGAGCGTTAACTTTCAACACGACTGTAGTATTCCTTAATTTCAAGATAGATTTCACTGGGAAGCTTATAATATATGTTCCCATTTTACCATTTTAGTCTGTGATATCAGCTATGAGTATGAAAATTACATCAAATCAAACTACATACATTTTAAATTACGTTCTATTATTCCTTTATTTGCGTACGAGAACCATCTTTGCAACTAAAAAAGAGACTTTTAATTGTATTCGATACGCGTTTTGCTTCATTTATTTATCTACATTTACGTGATTACTCTGCTATTCGCAATAAAGTGCCTGGCAGAGGGTTCAAGCTGTCTCTCTACCGTTCCACTCTCGAACAGCGCGCAGGAAAAACGAGTACTTAAATTTCTTTGTGCGAGCCCTGATTTCTCTTATTTTATCGTGATGATCATTTCTTCCTTCGTAGGTGGGTGCCAACAGAATATTTTCGCAATCGGAAAAGAAAACTGGTGATTAAAATTTCATGAGAAGATCCCGTCGCAACGAAAAACGCCTTTGTTTTAATGATTGCCACTCCAATCCACGTATCATGTCTGTGGCACTATCTTCCCTATTTCGCGATAATACAAAACGAGCCGCTCGTCTGTGAACTTTCTCGATGTCATCCGTCAGTCCCACCTGATGCAGATCCCACACCGCACAGCAATACTCCAGAATAGGGCGGACAAGCGTGGTGTAAGCAATCTCTTTAGTAGATCCGTTCCACCTTCTAAGTGTTCTGCCAATGAATCGCAGTCTTTGGTTTTCTCTACCCACAACATTATCTATGTGATCGTTCCAATTTAGGTTATTTGTAATTGTAATCCCTAAGTATTTAGTTGAATTTACAGCGTTAAGATTTGTGTGACTTATCGCATAATCATAATTTAGCGGATTTCTTTTAGTACTCATGTGAATAACTTCACACTTTTATATCTAAATCATTTTGCAATTCGTTTTGGTCATCTGATGACTTTACAAGACTGTAAATAACAGCATCATCTGCAAACTATCTAATAGGGATACTTAGAGTGTCTCCAAAGTCGTTAATATAGATCAGGAACAATAGAGAGCCTATAACACATCCTTGGGGAATGCCGGATATTACTTCTGTTTAGTCGATGACTTTCCGTCTTCTACTACGAACCTTTCTAACAGGAAATCCAGTCGCACAACTGAGGCGATATTCCATAGGCACGCAGTTTGGTTAGAAAAAACCTGTGAGAAACAGTGTCGAAAGCCTTCTGGAAATCTAAAAATATGGAATCAATTTGACATCCTCCGTCGATAGCACTCATTACTTCATGGGTGTAAAGAGGTAGTTGTGTTTCACGAGAACGGTGTTTTCTGAATCTGTGGTAACTATGTGTCAATAAACAGTTTTCTTCGAGGTAAAAAAAAATGGCTCTAAGCGCTATGGGACTTAACATCTGAGGTCATCAGTCCCCTAGACTTAGAACTACTTAAATCTAACCAACCTAAGGACATCACACACAACCATGCCCGAGGCAGGGTTCGAACCTGCGACCGTAGCAGCAGCGCGGTTCCGGACTGAAGCGGCTAGAACCGCTCGGCCACAACGACCGGCTTTCTTCGAGGTAATTCATAATGTTCGAACACAGTATATGTTCCAATACCCTACTGCAAATCGACGTTAGTGATATGGACCTGTAATGCAGCGGATTACTCCTACTTCCCTTTCTGAGTATTGGTGTGATTTGAGCAATTTTCCAGTCTTTAGGTAAGGAACTGTCTGTGAGTGAGTGGTTGTATATAATTACTAAATATGGAGCTATTGCATCAGCATACTGTGAAAGGAACCTGACTGCTATACAATCTGGACCGGAGGTCTTGCTTTTATTGAATGATTTAAGCTGCTTTGCTACACCGATTATATCTACTTCTATGTTTCTCATACTGGCAGTTGTTCTTGAATGGAATTCAGGAATATTTACTTCGTTTGATTTGCTGAAGGAGTTTCGGAAAACCCTGTTTGATAACTTCGCTTTAGTGGCACTGTCATCAGTGACTTCATCGTTGTTACCGCGCCGTGAAGGTAATGGAAATTTCGAAATTTGTGGTAAGGACTTCTGGGACCAAACTACTTAGGACATCGGTCCCCAAGCCTACACACTACTTAATCTAACTTAAACTAACTTACGCTATGGACAACACACACACACCTATGCCCGATAGAGTACTCGAACCTCTGACGGGGAGAGCCGCACGGACCGTGACTAGTCGGCTATCCCGCGCTGCAGTGAAGAAGGTATTGATTGCGTCTGGCCACTGGTGTGCTTTATGTATGACTAGAATCTCTTTAGTTTTTCTGCCAGATTCCGAGGCAGAGTTTCGTTGTGGTAATCATTAAAAGCATCCCGCATTGAAATACGCCGTGGAGGTAAGAATAGAGGGAGACGCCGTGACGTCACAGCTGCGAAGCTATGTGAAGCCGAGGGTAGCCATCTCAATCCGACAAAAACATTGCTGCTGTAAGCTTGTGTGCGTAGGCTTGTCGCTCTCTTTTGGAAGGATTTTGCGCTATTATGGTGACTTGTGTGGTGTTCGGATGTACGAATCGTTCTGATTGTGATGCGAAATCGAAGGGAATATCATTGCATGTGTAAGTTGTCTCGTTAAGTGTGATTTAACAACTTCATTGTGAATGAACGTGTGCTACATCGGTACTTGTACTATAGCGTGTTTTTCTCCTGTATGATTTTAGATTTCCTAAAAATGAAAGTCGGAAAGCTCTGTGGGAGAATGCCGTGAGGAGGAAGAATTGGCGTGCGTCTAAATGGAGCACTATATGTTCTCAGCATTTCTGAGGAGAGGACATAGACCGAACTTCCCTTTCAACAGTAAGGCTCCGAGAAAATGCTGTACCATCAGTTTTCCCTACACACCCAAAACATTTGCAAAGGGTATGTTAATTCAAAGAATTAAATTCTTAGTTTTCAAGTTCACGTTTCAGTATAATACGTACGTATCGTCGATAATCGAAGTGTTGAGTAACTCACTTTGTCTTCATCATGTACCAAATTAAAAGCTAACACTACATTAACTGGCGTAAAGTATAGGCCTAAACAGGACACTGTGTAGATTTGCCATTCTACGTACCGTATTTCAGTAAATATTGGTGGTAATGAACAGTGTTTCCCAGTAGTGTAACGTAACTGAAATATCCCAGTACGTATTACAAACAAGATGTATTTATGGGGCTTTGGAGGGAGGGTATAGCTAACTTAGTTTTCAGTTTTTATTATTTAGTTTGTGATACACGTTTATTACTGAATTAACAAAATTGTATCGTTTACATTGAAGACTAGTTATTCGTAATATTACATTAAAAACTATTTTTAATCAGAAGAAACGCGGAATTTCGCCTTTACGAGATTTTATTTTAAACAAAAACTTTGAAACAACCAATCTGATGACGTTACATGCGTATATGGTGCAATTAGCGACTGTAATACACGCAGCGCTATAGCACACTGGCAATGTTTTGGTCAGAGTGTCATGGCAGCGAGCCACGCCCCCATGGCTTCAAAACGTAGTACGGCTGGGATACGTAGCGCCATCTTCCCTTATTCTTACCTCCATGAAATACGCGCTATATTTTGAACCTCTGCAAAACTCTGCCGATTTTGTGGATTTTTGCGTTCTTTTAAATTTGGCATGCTTTTTTTGTTGCGTCTGAAGCAGCGATCTGACCCGTTTTGTGTACCATGAGGGATCAGTACTATCACTTATTAATTTATGAGGTACATATCTCTCAATTGCCGTCGATACTATCTCTTTCAAATCACTCCATATCTTTTTTACGTTTATGTGATCAGATCGGAAGAAGTGGAGACTGTCTCTTAAGAAGGCGTTAAGAGCATTTTTGTCAGCATTTTAAATAGATGTACTTCTGGTTTCTTTTTTATGGTTGTGGGTGTTACTGTATTCAGTGACGCAGGAACAGCCTTGTGGTCACTAATCCCTGTATTCGTCATCATACTCCCTATTAGTCCAGGATTATTTGTTGCTAAGAGGTGAAATATGCTTCCGCAACCATTTACGCTTCGACTGGGCTCGTGAACTAATTATTCAAAATACTTTTCTGAGAAAGCATTCAGTACAATTTCGGATGACGTTTTACGCCTGCCGCCGGTACAATTATTCCAGCATATCGAGGGTAGATTGAAGTCACCACGACTAGAATTGTATCAGTGGGGTACCTATTTGAAATGAGACTCAGGTTCTCTTTGAACTGTTCAGCAACTATATCTTCTGAGTCGGTGGGTCGGTAAAACGATCCAATTAATAGGTTAGTCCGATTGTGCCGTGCGGGGTAGCCGTGTGGTCTGAGGCGCCTTGCCACGGTTCGTTCGGCTCCCTCCGCCGGAGGTTCGTGTCCTCCCTCGGGCACGGGTGTGTGTGTTGTTCTTAGCATAAGTTGGTTTAAGTTAAAAAAAAGGTTCAAATGGCTCTAAGCACTATGAGACTTAAAATCTGGGGTCATCAGTCCCCTAGACTTAGAACTACTTAAACCTAACTAACCTAAGGACATCACACACATCCAAGCCCGAGGCAGGATTCGAACCTGCGACCGTAGCAGCAGCGTGGCTCCGGACTGAAGTGCCTAGAACCGTTCGTCCACAGCGGCCAGCAGTTTAAGTTAGATTAAGTAGTGTGTAAGCCTAGGGACCGATGACCTCAGCAGTTTGGTCCCATAGGAATTTACCACCACCACTTTAGTCCGATTGTCGAGTATAACCTCTATCCATACTATTTCTCAGGAATTATCTACTTAGCTTCAGTCTGGAACCGCGCGACCGCTACGGTCGCAGGTTCGAATCCTGCCTCGGGCATGGATGTGTGTGATGTCCTTATGTTAGTTAGGTTTAAGTAGTTCTAAGTTCTAGGGGACTGATGACCTCAGATGTTAAGTCCCATAGTGCTCAGAGCCATTTGAACAATTTTTTTTTAATTATCTGCTTAAATTTCACTACAAGGTAAACTACTTCTGACAGCAATGAATACTCCACCACCAACTGTATTTAATCTGTCCTTCCCGAACACTGTTAGGTCATTTGAAAAACATTCGGCTGAATCTATTTCCGGTTTTAGCCAGCTTTCCTTACTGACAACTATTTGATTTAGTGAAACATTGTCACTGAAAGTTTGTGCTATCGTTTCTTTTTACATGTTCGTCAGTATCTAGTTACAGTCTTACCAGTGTGACGTGATGGATAAATTTTTGAAATGTTCCAGGCAGAACATTCTGTAGTACATAAAACACGCAGCAATAATTCCACGACGACACAGATGAGTACAAAGGATCGCAAAACGTAACTACTTTGCCATAAACAAAGGACAAAATCACTACGAATTTAAAGACTACGAAACGACAGTAGACACAGAATATGAGACTAAATGATGTGTGACAATACACGCAGATTACGGAAAAATAAAACAACGAAGGAAATACAAAATTAAGGTAACATATTTTCTACTGTTCTCTAGCAGCAGCGAATCGTGGAAAATGCGCAAACATGACAGATAAAGAGCAGTTATCAAAGATGAAATGTTTTGAGGAAAACGAAAGAATGCACCTTGTTTGAGGAAAACGAACGAATGCACATTGAAACATCAGACAAGGAATAATGACACAATGGATGGATTAAAGATTTATACCTTAAGTAGGAGAATCAAGAAAAGTCCTCAGAATTGGTAGCCGTACATTGAAGGAACGTGACGGCCACCGAAATACGTTTGCGATCGCCAGCAGACGTATATGATGTTCAATTTGAGTGCGGTGACGTCTACCGGTATGTCAGTAACAACCGGGAGATCGATAAACACACTCGTGTTGGAGCACGAACGCATTCTGTGACGGGAGCGGCATAGCAAATCAGCAGTGGCCGGACATCACAGGGACTGTAGTTGCCAATCAACTTCCTGGAGTTCCATGTGCTTGGCAGGTAGCAGCGTAAAATAAGAAATAATGACAGAGTCAAGAATACAGCGGCATATTAACTAGAAATTACTGTCAAACAGCTGTCAAAATCCAATGTAAGAATTTTTGTACGATACTAAAAGCAACTGCATTTTCAGCACACTTAAAGCAAAACATATTTTTCATATGATGAGAACGAAGTTTGTCTCTCGGGAAGCTCAATTACGTGTAATAACAACAATAATAAGTATAATAGTCAAAGCGAATATATTCCTAGGGACGTGCGCAGTATCCTACTACAGCGATTTTTCGAACTCTTCGCAAATGTTAAGTGCCATTATGCAGAACTTAATGTCCGTACAAAGCATATGAAGTTGACACAAATCTATGATTTTTCAGTAAATAGATATTTTTTTTGCACATTTCCATTAAGAAAATGTATTCAGGTATGTATCACCAACAGCAGAAAAACTTCTTGTTATACGGTTATTTACATAAAATATAGCAAAATACGTTTAACTCTTGGCCTATAAAAATCGTGTTAAAATACTTGTAAGGCGGTTGGTTGAATGTAACGTAAATTCAAATTGGAAAAGGAAAGGTGTGTCATAGCCGAACACACGTATTTTCTGAATCGTCAAGGACATGTCTAGTGTGTGTGTGTGTGTGTGTGTGTGTGTGTGTTTGTGTGTGTGTGTGTGTGTAGTCACGTGACTTGATTACCTCCGCTGAGGGAGTAATGCTGTTAATGTGTATGCCTGAAGGGTGATGGCATAATGACTGAAATTAACATGTCCTTTTAACGGGTGCGCGCCAGTGTCTCACGAGCTTGCACGAATTGAGGCATCTGGGAAAGAATGTTGGGTAGATAGAGCATCTTGTATTGTTTCTCACTTCTCAGAAAGATTTATCGATACGCTACAGAAAGCCACGTTTATGGTTTTTCTTTCCAGCCTCTGCCGGTTTCTAACCTATGTCGTTTTATCCGTCTGTATTCCGTAAAGGTTACTAACGAAGGAAATGAAGCGCTTACCGGTCTCATCCTTTCGTTTCACAGAACGAAGTTGCCCAGTGGTTAGCACAGTGAACTCGCATTTGATAAGAGCGGCGTTTAAATCGCTGTCCCGCTACTCAGGCTTAACTCTTGTCAATGCATTGTCGGTAAGGTGTGTATGAAAAGAAACGACCGATTTCCTTCTCCATTCCTGCAATATGTACTTCGTCTCTAATAACCTCATCGCCGGCGGAACATTATACTATAATCCTTCTAATTCGCAGAATTCAATTCTAGTCTTCACATACATGACACTGTGCAGGGACGTTTTCTCTGCGTTCGTACAACTAAAGCATTACTTCTCATTTTGTCAATTGCCTAATGGAGGAACAGTTACTTGCCCTGGCTGTTAACTGTGCATGTGACCTATACTCTGATGTTACACTCTACCGTTTTGTTTGGAGGATACGGTGGTGCAGCACGCATCCGATCTCCATACGTATCATCATCCCACGTTTTTGATGTAACGTTCTAAATGATTTCTATAATCTTGGCCGTGCCTCAAAAAGAATTCATAAATGTGATCGACAACTGCTGCATTGCGTTACGTAAACTGCAATGACACAGAGCTCAGAAAGCAGCAAGTACCAGAGTAAAAAGACCCCCATTTGCCAGGATGACAAAATGATACTCGAGTGGCATCTCCATACCGAGAGAGTAAAATCACCGAGAGACTACGTGCTGGATTCGACGAATGGCTGAATATTTGAAAAATTTTCAATCGTCAACACTGCCACGTGGACAGGACATGAGTTCAGATATGAAAGTGGAGCGTTTCCAAAGATACAACTACACCACGCATTTGCGATGAACAGACTGTACAGCAACAACACATTACTGAATAGCGCTATTCCTGTGCTGTGTTCGTTGTTATGGATGCAAGGGCGTCTACATTATTCTTCGCCAAATTTTTCTACGTCTATACACATTATAAATAACAGTCGCCGCCTTTGTATGTAAATGCTAAGTTCAGGAACTACTGTAGGGATTTTGATACGGTTTTCGCTGATTTCACTAATAGACTGATACACTAGGAAAGTGTGATTACATAATTCATTGAAGCTACGCTAGACACTTCATCCAGTGGTAGATATTTAGTACTACCCGTGCGAAACCGGGGCGGATCACCTGTTGCTTTATAAAAGTATCTCTCTTATATTTATTTCTTTTTTTAAGAAACATATTTACATATTTGTTCAAAATGGCTCTGAGCACTATGGGACTTAACTGCTACGGTCATCAGTCCCCTAGAACTTAGAACTACTTAAACCTAACTAACCTAAGGACAGCACACAACACCCAGCCATCACGAGGCAGAGAAAATCCCTGACCCCGCCGGGAATCGAGCCCGGGAACCCGGGCGTGGGAAGCGAGAACGCTACCGCACGACCACGAGATGCGGGCTTACATATTTGTAAGTGTTCTATTTCTACTTACATATATACCTGATTTCAGACACCTTTGGCACAAATAAATAAACGAAATAAAAAACTTCACTAATCTCACGGAGCAGGGATCATGAAGACTTTTCCCTACTCACGGTAGATTACACAGGATTTCGACATAATCCGCAGTTGGAATGTTGGCTGTATTTCGGCCAAGCACAGCATGTGCCTATCGATGAGGGTAGCGCTGACACGTTTCAAGAGGGGTCGTAGGACAGACGTACATAACACACCTTTATCGCTGACGTCAATCTGTTGTAGAATTATGGAACATGTTTTTTGTTAACGCATTACGACTTTTTTACAGAACGAAGATCTCTTCTATAAAAATCAATGTCGGTTTAATACCCCGTCGGTTTAATACCCCGTCTGTCCGTCGGTAATGGCGCTCAGGTTGATGCCGTGTTCCTTGCCTACAGGAAGGCAACTGATAAAGTTATGCAATGTCCTTTAGTGAACAAAATACAAGCTTACGGTGTATCGTGCCAGATTTTTGATTTGACCCAGGACTTCTTTGCAAATAGAACTAAACACGTTGCCCTTAACGCAACAAAATCGACAGATGAAAAGGTAATTTCGTGAGTACCCAAAGGATACAGGGCCGTTACTGTTTCCAAGATATGCAAAAGATCTAATGGATAATGTCGGAAGCTCCACGTGGATGTTCACAGGCGATGATGTTGCCTGTATGAAGGGAGCATCGCTAGAAGGCTGTAGCGATTGCAAGATGACCTGCCGAGGATCAGTGACTGGGATAGGGACTTGCTGTTGACCACGAAAGTAAATAAATCTACACCTACATCATACTCCGAAAGCCAACTAACGGTGTGTGGTGGAGGGTACTTTTTGTAAAACTAACTGAATCTTCCAACTCTGTTCCACTCGCTATTCACAAGTGGGAAGCACTCGCCATTTTTACAGTAGGTTACAGTACGCTTGTTCGCCCACTGCTTGAATACTGTTCAGCAGTGTGGGATCCGTACCAGATGGGGTTGATAGAAGATATAGAGAAGATCCAACGGAGAGCAGCGCGCTTCGTTACAGGATCATTTAGTAATCGCGAAAGCGTTACGGAGATGATAGATAAACTCCAGTGGAAGACTCTGCAGGAGAGACGCTCAGTAGCTCGGTACGGGCTTTTGTCAAAGTTTCGAGAACATACCTTCACCGAAGAGTCAAGCAGTATATTGCTCCCTCCTACGTATATCTCGCGAAGAGACCATGAGGATAAAATCAGAGAGATTAGAGCCCACACAGAGGCATACCGACAATCCTTTCCACAAACAATACGAGACTGGAATAGAAGGGAGAACCGATAGAGGTACTCAAGGTACCCTCCACCACACACCGTCAGGTGGCTTGCGGAGTATGGATGTAGATGTAGATGTAGATTCGCGAATGGGAAAGATGATTGTCTGTAAGCCTCTGTATTAGCTCTAATTTCTCGAATTTTCTCCTCATGATCATTACGCGAGACGAATGTAGGGTGAAGTAATATGTTGCCCGACTCTTCCCGAGAAGTGTTCTCTCGAAATTTCAATAGTAAATCTCTCCGTGATGCGCAAGGCCTCTCTTGTAACGTCTGCCAATGGAGTTCATTGAGTATCTCCGTAACGCTCTCGTGGCAACTAAACGATCCCGTGACGAAACGTACCGCTCCTCGTTGGCTTTGAACATGGCTGACGTTTGCAGCAAACGTATACACAAATTTGGCAGATTTTTACTTATTTTTTTTTTAAAAAAAAGCTCCTCGTTGGATCATCTCTATCTCTTCCATCAGACGTATCTGGTGGGGATCCGAGATAGGTGAACAATACTCAAGAATAGGTCGAACAAGCGCCGTATGAGCCACTTCCTTTATGGTTGAGTTACATTTTCTTAAGATTTTTCCTATGAATCTGAGTCTGGCATCTGCTTTTCCCACTATTCGTTTTATATGGTCATTCCACTCAAAGTCGCTCCAGATAGGTATTTTACTTCAGATACCGTTTCCTGCGGTTCGTCACCAATAGTGCAACTATACAGCAGTGGATTTCTATTCCTATGTATGAGCAATATGTTAATTTATATACGTTCAAGGTCAACTGTCAGAGCCTGCACCACTCATCAATTCTCTGGAGGTCATTCTGCAAATCGTTGCTATCTCCTGGCGTTGCTACTTTGTGATAGACAACCGAATCATCTGCTAACAGCCTTAGAGAGCATTCGGCGCTTACTACTAGGTCGTTTATATATACTGTAACAGTAACGATCCTATCACACTTCCTATGTGTGCACTGAAAATTGCTTTGACATCTGTCGATTTTGTTCCGTAAAGAGCGACGTGTTGAGTTCTGTCTGCAAGGAAGTCTTGAATCCAGTTGCAAATCTGCTCCGATACTCGATAAGTTCGCATTTTTTTCACTAAACGGCAGTACGGCACGGTGTCAAACGCCTTCCTGAAGTCAAGGAACACAGAATCAACCTGAACGCCATTGTCTACGGCACTGTGGATCTCATGAAGGAACAGAGCGAGCTGAGTTTCGCAGAATCTCTATTTGTGGAATCCATGTTGATCTATTAGAGGAGATTTTCCTTCTCCAAGAATGTCATAATTCTTGAGCATAAAAATATTCCATAATTCTATAACACATTGGTGTCAATAATACAGGCTGCCCGCTGTGGCCGAGCGGTTCTAGGCGCTTTAGTCCGGCACCGCGCTGCAGCTACGGTCGCAGGTTCGAATGCTGCCTCGGGCATGGATGTGTGTGATGTCCTTAGGTTAGTTAGGTTTAAGTAGTTCTAAGTCTAGGGGACTGATGACCTCAGATGTTATGTTCCATAGTGCTTAGGGCCATTTGAACCATTTATTCAATAATACAGATCTATAATTGAGTGCATCTGTCCTACGGCAATTCTTATAAACGAGAATGACCTGAGCTTTCTTGCTGTCGCTAGGTATCCTTCGTTGCTCTAGCGATCTACGATAAATTGCTACTAGAAAGGGAACTAGTTCTCTCGCATAATCTTTGTAGAATCTTATAGGTATCTTATCTAGTCTTGACGCCTCTCCACTACTAAGCGATTGTAGTTCTTTTTCTATTCCACGATCGGTTATCTCAATATCTGCAATTTTGACGTTCGTACGACGATTGGAAGGATGGACCGTGTTACGATCTTCCGTGGTGAAACTGTTCTGGAAGACCGAATTCAGTGTTTCGGAGTTTTCTCTGTCGTATTCTAAATGTAACGTATTGCGCGTAATAGGTGAAGATATGCACTACTGTTAGCGTATACTATTGGTAACAAGTTGTTGGAAACAGTAACTACCGTAAAATATCTAGGAGTAACCATCCAGAGCGACCTGAAATGGAATGGACACAAATTGTAGAAAGAGTCGATGCCGGCCTGAGATTCGGTGGAATAATTTAGGGAAATGAAATTCATCTATGAATAGGCCGAGTCTTGAGTATTTTTCGTAGTTCTGGAACCCATACAAAATAGGGTTAATAGACGAGATAGAGAAGATCCAACGAACAGGGGCGCACGTTTCGTCACTGGATCGTTTGAACTGCGTTACGCAAATACTCAGCAAATTCCAGTGGCAGACTCCAAAAGAGAGGCGTTGTATATCACCGAGAGGTTTACAATTGAAATTCTTGGAAAGTACGTTCCGGGAAGAGTCGGTTAAAAGACTTGCCCGCACAATGATATCGCGAAATGGCCGAGACGAGAAAATTAGAAATTAGAGCTCATACTAAGGTTTACCGACACTCGTTCTTCCCACATGCTACTCGCGAATGGGAAATGGAAAAAGGGGAAAGGGAGGAAGGCTCGTGGAATATAGATATAGATGTAGCCGGGCATATATTGATCTTGCAGCTTTTAGAATGCTCAGGCAAAAGCAAAATGCATTAATACGTAGAATCTTTTAGCATCAACAATCTTCAGGGTGAACAAAATAAAGAAATGTAGTACAAGAACCTACGGACAAGAGTCCATGACATGTGAAAAATTACGAAAGACGTCCGTTTCGTTGAAGTCAAACACAAAATAATGATAAAGTTGTGAAATACTGCATTACAGATTTAAAATGAAGCGCAAAAATTAGTTTTAAGAAGCCCTGTGAACACACTCTTCAATGATGTGGGAGGAACTGATTCACGTAAAATTGTTTACTTCAGTCTTAACCTCCACTTTTCAGCCTTTAAGGCATTTTTATGCTTACGCAGCTTAGTCTACACATGTATTACCATGTATCTGGTTATTTTCTAAATTATATTTAAACTTCTGAAGTCTGCTTCTAGACTTCGTATTATAATCCAGCAGTGTAAAACGTTGTAACAGAAGTATTGCTTAAAACAAAGAATATTGCTGACAGTATGCAGTGTCAAACATTTCTCGAAACTACAGACGTTTTGAATAGCATCACGACTTTCTGGGACTAACGCATATATAAACGATGTAATAAACTTTTGTCCTTTAGACATATTATCTTTGTAATTCGAATTCCCTCTCTTCAAAAAAAAAAAAAAAAAATTACACCATAAATCATTAGTGAATGGAAATGTGCAGAAAAAACTAGTTTCTTAGTATCAAAATCACTTATAACTGTACTCACGCGTACTGCAAATGTTACTGGTTGTGCAATATTAACGTGAGTGGCATCTACGTCTACCATGTAATCGTTTTGATACCATAACAGTTACTTGTTCTGCCGATAAGTACTGAATCTTATGTACCGAAGATATCAAGCCTTTTCAAAATCTGGTTTTATTACTGTGCCTTTATCATTTACAAGAAGGACAAAATATACATCGTGTGTAAGGAGAAGATTATTAATGTGTTTTAGAGACAAGGAACGGTCTAATATTGATCCCTGTGGCAAACCATGCTTGATTACTTCAAACTCGAAATGTCTGTTCTCATATGTTGGGCATGAAACTAATGGACACTGGTTTCAACATACACCGACCTCCCATACCAACCATTGGACGAAAAACGTTTTAAGAGCGAATTAAATTATGAACCTTCAATTTTCTGGAATCTGCTGGAAAATGGAGAAAGCGAAGTGCGTTTCGAGATTCCTAATGGGAACTAGCTTCGTTGAATTCTGTTCTCAACAATGAAAATTTTTTGTCCAAAATGTGATCCGGTATGTTGTGCAGGTCTGTTAATACCATCAAAAAGTCTTCTTGACGCTGATGGGTTCATCAATGCATAGTAAAGAAGTAATAAACTGATAGAGAAATGGGTATGCTTAAAATTTATTTTTGTTGTTATGAAGAAAAATACAATTTTCCACCTCTTCCTTCAATAGACAAATATATTTATTTAAAACTGTAACAGTAAAGAGTTGAAAATATAAATTAGAGATAATCTTTTGATCTGCAAATTATTACAATGCACATGATTTACACGTTTCTGTCTCAGTATTCCCTAGTCGTATTTATTTGGTAGGGATAGGTAAATTTTCAAGTTCTGGTGGTGGGGTTGGCAGAGGAGGGGAGGGTACGGAGGAAAACATAGCATTCCTTAAATAATTTGTCGGGGACACATGAGAGGCTCGTTCAGTCAACAGCGGCCATACCGAAGATGATGCGTAAACATCCCAGTCATTGCAAAATGCATAGGTTCTCCAGTAAAGTCGAAGTACGCAAATAAGGAGAAATAATGTGCTTCAAACAAAATGGAACTATTGTAATGTCTGTTACAGTAAATCAAAAATATGTTAAGATGTCTGTTTTCAAAATTTTTAAAATGAAAACATGACGTCTAATTTCAAAACAATGTTTTCGCTGAAATCAGGAAAGATATTTTCTTTAATGAATCCAGAATGGTTTCACTTGACACACAAACAATTGAAAAGACGAATTTTGAGAATAAAATTCAAAATTGAAGAAAATGTTTTCCCTGGCTACAGTATTATGAAGGGTATTTGCAATCTATCCAACATCACAAGTAGGTTTTATATTCCTTAGTCAACGTCCAAATTACCAACATCCGGAAGACCTTTTGACGATATAACTGAATCAATGTTATAACAAAACGTTTTCCGTGCGAATAATGCCCTCGTTTGTGATCTCTTCAGAGATTCTTATTATTTGCTGTGTCTACACTTGAAATTCGAAAGGTGACTTCTTTTCCTCCGGTTTTTAACAGATTCCGGAAAGTGGTATACCATTCAGTCTGTTTTTAAAGGTCCGTCTAAATCGCATTTACACTGGCACAGTGGGCCCAGAATATGCTGTAAATAAAGTGAAAGCCATGAACTTGCACAGTCGAACATTTTTAATTATTTCAACCACTGCAAGGGAATATCGTGGTTCACACAATTACAAACTTTAACATAGCCATACAATTTTCCCAGTACTTTTATTGTAAACAACAAATACGAACTGAGCTTGCTTTTGAATCACATCTAATGCATCACATGGTCTTCAAAGAAACCTGAGTTCAGAAAAAAATATTTTAAGTTAGTTTTCTCAACCGTACATGATTTTGCACGTATGTGCTAGTTTCTATGAGTATTTATTTATTTCTGAAAGTTTACGTTACGTCTTTAGAATGTCGTTTCCTTTAGACATAAAACATCCGTCCGTCCGTCTGTTTCTATTGCTACTGCTCAGCTTAATGGATCTTACCTGCGTCTAAACTTGTAGCACTGACTCTGACTGTAGTCTGTAACGGTGGACCACTCATCATTTTAGACAAAATAACATTGTACGAAAAGGAAGGTTTTTGTTGATAATTTACAAGCGTATTGGTTGCAATGAAATTGTATTACATTTTTTCCTTGTCTTTTGCTATAACTGTAGGGGAAGTACCATACATTACATGAAAATTACTCGAACAAGTACACTGCAACATTTTGTCTAAGGGAAGTGCGAAACTGGTGTTTGTGGACGTTTGAAGAAAAAAATGAGGAAATAAAATTGTTGTCATTAGAAATTATGTACTGATGATCCTTCCACCACTGGAAGTAATTATGTACTCCAGCAGCTTCTTTCTAATACGGAGAAGTTACTTCTAAGACCATAAAAGTAAGAAGGTTTAAACATTTGAAGTGTTCAATTGATATTGCATCATCTGTCAATAACTTAGCGATGTAATACAGGAACCTATTAACCAGACAGTTTTCATTTCACTTGTCTCTGTTGTCGAGAATGGTGTGTGAACTATTGAAGATTCCTTTCCAAGTGAGTGAATTTCGATGAGTGGCAGGGCCTTGCCACGATCCTTCCAATTCCGAGTCCACAGTTTCCATTACCTGTGAAGTTCCTATTTGAATTTCACGGTCTAGTCATTAACAAAAACATTCTTTCAAGCATCCTGTGCAGCAATCGGTTGCATTTATTGATTGTTTTTAGTGTTCTCAAATTTCTATTAATCTAGTCTCTAGATATTGTCAATCTAATCGTTTAGGTATTGTAACTGAATCGTCACCACTTAACAGCGGACAAAAATGTTTGCCTCGTTGGCCCAACTATGCCGTGAGACATATTGCATGACTTGCGTTACTATGTCCACGCTGAATACTACCAATTTTGACAAAATTTAATAATTTACGTGACTAATTTGCAATGATTACGCTTCTCCTGTGCTGTTCGTTATTTAAGTCGAAAACTTTTCTATTCTTCGGTATCGCCTAATTTTCCTGACGTAAATAAATATAATTTCAATATTATTATAATTATAGTAACGTGCAAAATGATAACACTGACAATAAAGTGACGTATGGAATTCGTTTCATTCGCAGGAGTGTTACTTCTGATGACAACTGTGATTATTGTTGTATTTTGTCCGCGCCGACAACTTTCTACAGATGTGACACGGAAGACGAAACGGAACGGAAGAACGTATAATTACTCATATCGAAAACATCTTATTTTTCTGCTTCGGTTAATATATTTCTAATATTCAAGAAATTGTCGATAACTACTGGAAGATAATTAACTCAATAATAAATTACTAATAAATGTGAAACTTTCTCCATCTTCTGAAAGGCATGAAGAAACTGATACCTTCACGGTTTTCTTAATTTAACTGAAATGTTCTAGTCATCTTCAGAATGAGGGAAATACATCGTAATCCAGGCTCACAGCGAAGTACTTTATATGCATACGGGGAGGCAGATGCTAAAATTTTGGCGAAGAAGAAGGAAAACATTACATAGAGTGAACATAAAATGATTTTTGAATCTATCTAAATAAATGCCTAGCCATAAAAAAGAGAGGAAAACAATTATTCTATCGAGTACATAAAACTCTCTACTAAACCGGCAATGTCTCTACTGAGATAAAACTACATTTTGTATTTCGAATTAGGGATCAATCTTGCTGTGTCCTAAACCTACCCCCCCCCCCCCCCTCCATATACGTAAATGCTGTAATTACTTTTATTCATATTACGCGATAATTCCAAACGCATGTCTAAGAAAAATGTCCACAGCAGACTAGAAATTGGAATGACTTTGTAAGAAGCCTTCTCGTAATATAGTACAGGAAATCAAAGGCTACCCTTTAATAGGGGCTGTGCGTGTTTATGAATGTAGCAGAAGAGTACAATTTAAATATCCAAAAATAATACATTAAAGGAAAACGATCCAGTTCGGATTAATTGCCAAAAAGAAACATTACAACACTTCAACACATCTGATTATCTGAGCGGCAAAATCAATAGAAAGCATGGAAGAACCATACGCGAAATGGTCTTTGATTTCCACAAAAACGACAATGCCTGTATGGCATTATTCATACGATGGTAGGACAATACCAAAGAAAGAAAAAAAGAAGAATAGTTAGCGCTGAGGTGATATTCGTCGGGAAAATTTTGGGACACATATTATGCCATAGGAACAGAAATGAAAACTTCACACAGGATTTTAAAATACTAAACGCGACTGAGTAAACCATAAAGTGTCAGAAGAAATATAGGAAACACAGAGCATAAGTGGATGGAGACAGAGCACCAGGGTCACTGCTGAATTAAAAACTGGAATGCGGTATGTGGGATACTGGAAAACGGGAGAGAAGATGGCTGGACCAATTCTTCAGAGCAAGGGACATTCCAGAAGCGGCAAAACCCTAGGAGCTAATGCAGTTGCTGATGATAAAATTACTTCAACCTATCAGCGCACTAATATTCGTTGAACGATGTAAAATAAAGCAGCAATGACTAAATACGTTGCAAATACGACGTCAGTAACGTGTACAATATCACTGTGAGTCCAACATACTTACGAATATACGCTTACCTCTCATTACAAATGAAATGGTTGTGTCAGCGAAGAAGCAGTGGGACTGTTTTATTAACATACCATTTAGAAAGTTTGTGGTTAGGCAAGTAAATGCGAAACTGGGAATTTAAAGGTTGTTTATGTCATTTATAACTTCTTTCACGTCTGAATATGTTCTTTAATGGAAAAATGCTGTTATACCGTAGTTCAGAGCCCATGTTAAAATTTAGGTCATCCAGTGACTGGTTAACCAAGTCAGTTTGAAAATAGGAGGGTTTAGGAGGTCTTTACCTTCCAATGGTCAGATTTAAACCTCAATTCTTAGTTCAGTTTTAACTAACAATGAAATGTAAGTAAACATTGAGGTTTAAATCAAAGCGTAGTATGCTAATAAAATATTTTGTACTGTTTTACTATCGACATATTTGCCATAATTTATTTTAATCTTTCTGTAGTATTGATATTCAATCCTTTTACAGTAATACTAACATCCTGTGTAACCAAAATATTGGAAAGAAAGCAGTACAGTTTAACAGTGAAGTCATAGAATCAGTTTAGAGGTTTTTATATTTATTGAAGTTGAAGACAGTGACACTACGACTGTGAAAAGACGTGAAACGTGGCTATCGTTGAGTAAGTCCCCCGGAATTCTACTTCTCTCACCAAATTAAGTTACCTTTTCGCGTGTTCTCAGAACAAGTGTGATCGACAGGTTTCATTATGGAGTAAGTACATCGTAGCTGCGTTGTTAGTGTGCTTAGTTAATTAATCGCAATTTTACTGCAGCCTTGAGGCTATACACTACATACTTCCCCTAATACAGCCTTAGGCAATGACGTGGACATCTGAATACGATTTGTGTCCAACAGCAGTGTGCAAACCAGTATGATACTTTTTCTATATTTTTCAGTAGTAATGTATTTTCGTTATCGATTTCCTTGGACTGTTTTATTATTCATTACGTAAGAAAAAATACATCCGAATTTTTTTGGTGATTAACTTTCTTTTGTAAAGCATAAGATATTTTTTCACTTCAAATGACAACTATTATATATCACACTTATGGAATTACAGAGTAGTCTGTAATAAGGTACGAAGACAATATATGCATTAAAACTGTCTTCCAACATCTCTGAGCGACTTAGGAAGTTCATTGGCAGTTTCGTTTTCATGCTGCAAGCAAGTGATATACAGGTTGGTCAGAAACAGTCGGGAAAGATTGTAAGGGTGTTGCACGGTAGGTTGGGCTGAGAAAAAAAAATCGATACGTTGTGCTGCGTCGGAGTTGATTAGCTTTGGAATTAGCCAATCAGGTCGTTGCAGGCGCAGATGCAATAGTCCCCCAGAGACGGTGCCATTTGGTTTCCTACGACCGAACAAGAGAGCGATATAAAAATTGGACATGGGATGGTAGTAAGGATCGAAATTGACCTAAAGGCTGTGAGAACAACTGAAACTAATTGCATCTGGAGGGCCGTTTGAAATGGCGCGCGCAACAGTCTGATAGGCTACCTTCAATGCTAATGAGCTCGGAAACGGTGGAACGTATCGAGTTCCTTAACAACTATTTCTCAGCACAATCTACCCTGCAACAACCTTACAAGCTTTTCAGACTGTTTCCGATTTGAGCTGAATATTTTGAAACTAATGTTAATTGCCAGTGGGATGCGCGAACATCCAAGTCGGAAGCCTACATCAAACAGAATAAAGCACAGGAACAAAGTAAGTGACGATCGTTTGTTCGCGTAGGAAACCGTCGTTAATCTGGAGCTGCAGACAACAGAGAGGATGTTGCCGTCTTACCTGCACGACGCGCAGGCAATTCGGCACTCCGTTTCAAGAATGGAAGCACACACACGAGGGCGAAAAAGCATCGTCATTTGAAAGCGGAGAGAAATTGGTAGGGTCGAAGATTCGAGAGGAGTCGGCTGGCCGCGGCTGCAATTACGTGTCTGGTCACGCGAGCTCGCGGCCCGCCATTGGTCCACACCTCTTCCCGGCCATGTTGCATGTCACCGCCTAATAGCTCGTAACGACACGGCCAGCCAATGCAAACCTGCCCCTCACTTCCCCGGCGCTAGCTCCTATTAAGCCTCGGCCGCGTCTAAGGTAAGTTCCACCTCACTCCACTACTGGCTGCCTGCTCAGTTCTACGTCTACTCCTATACCCACATCCAGCGGCAGGCGCTGACTATTGGTACATAGAGCCTCGAATACGGGACAGTCGATCAGTACTACACGTGGCACGTAGAGCGTCCAATAAGAACGCAGGTTCTACTGTTCAAGCATATCTACCGGCCAATATCCGTATACGGGATGTCCCCTTGAACTAGACCATAAAAATGTGTGAAGCAAATATTAGCTACCAGGGGACATTAACCAACATAATTGCCTTCCTTGCAGCTTTATTCGTTACGAAGATATGAATAGTAGCATCCTATATTTTTTATTCACCACTAGCTGTACCTGACACGCTTGCTACGTCTCAGTACGGTTAAATGGAAAAGAAGGAAAAGAGGAAGCACGTCCTAATCTTCTTTCCCCCCTGTCTGTGTCCATCTCTTCTTTTCCCTCTCTTTGTCCATGTCCTTCTCCTTCTCCCTCTCTCTGTCCATTATATTCTCCCCCTCTCTCTCCATTTCCTCCTGTCCCCTCTGTCCATTTTCTTTCTTCCATTCTCTATTTCAGTTTCCTTCCGTCGCTCTGTTCATCTCTTCTTCCTCCTTTCTCTAACCTTGAGCCTTGTTTATTCTTATTGCAAATTCCGATTCTGTTGTCTGAATGTTTAATAGAGTATCGTTGCAAATTTGAGGTAAATTGGAGAAGAGCTTCTTGAAATTTTTGGTACAATGTTTCCCCTTTATATATCACATATATATTTATATGTTACATATATTAAACAATACATAGCCTGTTGTCCATTTGAATGTTCCTTACAGTGTCGCGTAATATTTTAAATAAATCTGTATAAAGCGTTTCGAGATTTCTCGTAAGAATGTTTTCCTTTTATATTTAACATATATATTTATATATTATATATATTAAAATATGTATCCTATGTCAGTCCGAATATTCATTAAAGTATCACGTAAAAATTGAATAAACTGGTCAAGAACTTTTCCAGATTTTTGGTAACTACGTTTTCCCTCTGTATATTCCATATTTATATACTGCATATGAAGGGCTTATTTCAACAGTGGTACAAGTCCGTTACCTCCACTGTTCTGCCTATAATGCTTCTGAAATTAATGATCCAAACAAACAGAAAGAAAGGTCCAACTCTAGCAAGAGGCCATATGCTTCAATATTTCTGGTACCTCAACTACAGAGTTCATATATTAAAATATGTATAGAAAAACAGGCGCGTATTGGAATGCAACGTTGTGTCAAAATTTCAGGGCAATCGACTAACTAATTTTCGAGTTTTTGGACCACATACATGCGCAGACAGGTTTTTAATATACAATAAAAACAATTTGACTAAAAATGAAGGGCAGAGAGGCAGCATCAAACGAAACAATTGGAGTACAGGAATTAGGGGTCGCAGCTGGATGTTTACAGAGCAAGTCTGTGAACAAGAGCATACTTATTTTTTTCATTTACATTGACCTTTGTAGAATATACTGAAACGTTTTCATTTCTAAAGAAGTGTTGTACATTATGTCATTTAATTCCGATACACATGTACATGATGATTTAAGTTTTTATTGATCTCATCGCGCCCATTGGCTTGTCCAATTTGAGTAAGGACGTCCATATGTCAGATTCCAGTTACGTTACCGTAGCGCCAATAATATGCAACTGAGACTCCTAGGTCCTATACTTAGATTCCTTTGTTTTATGCTGTCTTTCTGCCCTACACTTTTGGTCAAATTGTCTTGCTACACCCCGTATAAAGCAGATTGTACTCACACAAACCTTCAACTCAAGACGATTGACTGAACGAAAAGCACTCCGTCTTTAGGCCACGAGTGGCCTACAGGGACCATCCGACCGCCGTGTCATCCTCATGGAGGATGCGGATAGGAGGGGCGTGGGCTCAGCACACCGCTCCCCCGCCCATTATGATGGTATTCTTGACCGAAGCTGCTGCTATTCGGTCGAGTAGCTCTTCAATTGGCATCACGAGGCTGAGTGCACCCCGGAAAATGGCAACAGTGCATGGCGGCCTGGATGGTCACCCATCCAAGTGCCGACCACGCCCGACAGCGCTTAACTTCGGCGATCTCACGGGAACCGGTGTATCCACTGCGGCAAGGCCGTTGCCATTGACTGAACGACCGGTGTGCATGTTCCTTGTGTTTCCATTTGTTTACTGTCAGCCAGCAACTGGACCATCTACGTTACCACCTTTTTAATGATGTAATTTTCACGCGAACTGTGCATTACGATACGTGTTTGAACAGCTATTGATGAGACGAAGTGGATTACCGAATTAAAAATGTACTTTGCTATTGAAAAAAGATGTACTGCTGTACGTATCTTCGTAACGTAGACAGTTACAAGAAAGGTACTCATGCTTACTGAAGTCCCCCTGGTAAGTAAACAACATTTACTTGATAATTTTTTCCTTCGATCTGGACAAAAGTTGTTTTTTGGCGTGAAGCGCTCCAGATAGGTGGGACGCCCTGTACGTAGCACGTGTAGGAGGCGCTAACAACTGTCTCTCGTTCACTCGTTCACCTGTCCGTTAGTATATTCGAGCATAAGTCGTGCGTCCGATTCATCATAACCATCAACTTTTTCTCCGTTGGGCAAGCCTGTAAAAACGTCAATTCAGCGCCGTAAAACTATTTGAGTTAGTGCAGGGAATGAATAAATAATCGTAAACACCTACATAAGATATTGTAGGGCCACCTCTCACATCCGAAACAGTCTGAAACGGCCTGATATAGACATAAAAATGTCTGAAGTATAAAAACCGGAACTGATAAAACAAACTGTTTAAATTACTTGAGGGATGCTGAAGGGAGGGTGGTGCTGATGTGTCTTGCACATTACGCAATTCAGCATTGCCCAGTCCTCCCGTTCTTCTGAAACTCTTTTCGTATCTGCGTATGATACATTGATCTTGAGGCATGAATTAACTGGTATCTTTTACCTCTGGCACCTCAGTCACCATCCTTTGTCATGCAGTCTCTTGTAATTCACTGTCCTGGCCAACTTCTTTTCCCTTCTTAACTGTTTCCATTATTTGCCTTTTCTCGTTCACCTTTTGTAAGGCATCCTCATTTCTTATTTTATGTGTCCATTTCACGCCATCTACTCTTCTCCAGACCCACATAAGGAAATTTTCGAAGCATTTCTCCTCTCACCGTAGCAATATCCATGTTTAGGCGCCATAAAAATCGATTTACGTACCTTTTCATTAATTGTTTATTTAAAGAGTACATAAGATAATCGTTCTGTAACACATTTCTTTTGAAATGCCTACCCTTGACATTATTTCATCCTGGAAGACCCAATCGTCTGATAGGAACAATGTTTGCACTCCCTGGAAACCACGATACAACCGCTGAACCATTACAAAGCCTCCATCATTGGTATATAGGCCTAGAGGGGGCAGTCAATGAAAACGAGGCAGAGGGAAAATAGGTAAGTAAACTGTTTATCATTTCAAAAGTAATCGACGAAACTGTTTATACATCTATTCTAATGCTCTAAAATCGTGGTTCCTTAGGCGACCGCAAATATTTTTGCATGAAGGCACTGACGTCTTGTCTCACAGTATGATAAATGTATTAACAGTTACGTCGATTATTTTTGAAATAATAAACAGTTTACTTACTCTTTTCCATCTGCCTCGTTTTCATGTGACTTCCCCTTACATATTTTTTCTTGTACTATCCCAGTACTCAGAACGAGCCAGCCTCCAACTACAAAATTTAGGAGGTTGTTCAGGAATATTTTCTGAGGATTTTGGTGTAGGGGGCCCGTGGTCCGCGGTGACATGTTGCAGAACATTTACTTAATTTTGATTTAGTCGATTTGTTGTCCTAATTACCTTCGTTTCCAGTTAAATACTTTCAAAACAGTGCAAAACCCTATAACATGCAATCACCAAAAACGTACAACACAAAACACAGAGTAATGCAGCAACCCTGAGGTGCAAACGTAGTGTAACGTGGCTGCCGTAGCCGTTGCCGTGAAAACAGCTCAGTATAGCGCCTTTGTGCCACTCTGGCTTTGTATCCAGTGTTTCTGTGTCCTAGGTGCTTACTGGTCAACTCTTCGTAGTAAACCTTACCCATACTGCTATATGCCACTGCTTGAAAAACAGACGCGAGACGGACTAGAGCAGTACCGAAAGGAAGAGTAAAGTGGGCATTACTGTTATCAACAGCAAGTAATGTGAGTGAAAGGAACAAGTTTGTCACTACAGAAGACATGCTGGCCATGAGCGCTGTTATGCAGATATTTTCACTGCAATACAGATACAAAGATAAAATGAAGTAAAAAAATCAAACGAAATGAAATTACTCTGTAACGGGTCACTGGACACCACGGATCCCTTTTAAGATAATCCTCAAAATATCCCTGAACAGCCTCCGAAATTTTGTCTACGTATTTGATATTCACCTTGTACACAACTCTCAGAGTAAAGATCAATGTAAAAGCAATCTCTTTGGACTACATTATACACATTTCCCTGTGTTCACAGACGACGTTTCGTGCTCTTTGCGTTACGTTAGATGAAAATGACACAACGAAGATCACAGACATAATAATGGTTCAGATATACACCTGGCAAGTGGTTTTCCAAAGTTCGTAAATTAAGTTTTACCAGTCTCCGATCAGCGTTTGTCTAATACATGTTTCAGCTTTCCTCTAATATTTTCCCGCATAGTAAACACTGTTGTTACCTCTGTGTTGCTCTTCACCGTTTTTACTGCCTGATCACAACAATAATATGCTCACACGTGTACTGAGGAATGCTGTGTCGTGGCGTATTAGTACGAGGCTCTTCTCCAAGTTTGAACTATGTCCTCACTATTTGACAAGATTAATGAAAATCGATGATTTCAGTGGCAATTGACGAGCAGTTTCTAAACATGTTCGTCAGCTCTGCGTGAAGGCAAAAAGGGCGGAGTTCCCGCGAAGCCGAACGGAACAGGATCTGCGGAAATGATTTGAGTAATGAGATGAACAAAGGCAGCTATGTAGTGGTTCAAATGGTTCTTACTTTGGAGGCACAAAAGCACAAATTTTTTATGTAAATGTAGCTGAGTGGATTCAGGTTACCTTATCAATAAGGTTGAGGTTACGGATATGAAAGTATCTAGGATGATTGTAGGTACTAGTAGATGGGAACAATAGCAGGAGGGTGTGCACAATGAGGAAATCAAAGAAAAACTAGGAATGAACTCTATAGATGTAGCAGTCAGAGCGAACAGGCCTAGATGGTGGGGTCATGTTACACGCATGGGAGAAGCAAAGTTACCCAAGAGACTCATGGGTTCAGCAGTGGAGGGTAGGAGGAGTCGGGGTAGACCAAGGAGAAGGTACCTGGATTCGGTTAAGAATGATTTTGAAGTAATAGGCTTAACATCAGAAGAGGCACCAATCTTAGCACTGAATAGGGGATCATGGAGGAATTTTATAAGGGGGACTATGCTCCAGACTGAACGCTGAAAGGCATAATCAGTCTTAAATGATGATGATGAATGTAGTTTCAGCATGCGTTTCGTTACTTTCAGCGCTCAAGGCTGCAGTGTGTTGAGGTGGAGGGTGATTCGTAGCCTTATCAACCCTTTATGGTAAGAATCCGAGACACTTCCATAATATTCTGGGATACTCCCGTGAAACACATTATATGCTATCTCATTCTTGCAACTGCGGTGTCCCAGCACGTTACTGGTAAACCGAATTCTGTGACTTGGTTTATCGACAATCGGCCCAGTATGAACTTTCCATGTCTTACCAGCAAACAATGTTATTTCCTGCATTTGTATCATATGACTGGTTCCAACTGTGATTTACTAGTTTTGTTTTTGCGTATGGGAAGTGTTCTTCATTTGGCTAGGAAACATTTTCCAAGCGGTCGTGCAACTTACTGGATGTCTTTGTAATATACAACTTACTTATGAGTATTGCTGACCAAATACTTGGAACACGAGCTACGAGCTGAAACTGAAAGGAGCACCCTGCCCCCCCCCCTCCCCCGCCCAAAACCCTGAAGTTCCGCAGAGGAAAAAATTAAAAAATTCGAGGACTACTGGTTGCCTGCACTTGTAGTTGAACGTCCATATATGATAACGCGTTAGTTCCTTCTGTCAAAAATTTCTCAACCCAGACAAAACACAAACCAACTATTCTGTGTGAACGTCGTGAGAAAATATTAGGCTCAGTACTGAAACAACTAAGCTATGTACAAGGGCGTCTGCTGAGTCCCCACTCAAGGCTCAGGCCTTTCGCTGCTCCTGAAAGAACGTAGGCACAGTATTCTTTACTGACGTTGGTTAATTTGAGTTGAAATACCCAGAAACAAAAACATTTTGAATTCCACAAACAAGTGAATTACTCTCTGTGCTAGTATTTTGCCCTATGTACGCAACGTGAAGACAGTTTCCTTCGATCAGCCTACTGCACCGAGGGGATCGATGTGTCACGGCCACTGTTTCGGTCACTTCGTCTAGAATTATTCATTGCCTGCCGCTAGCGTTGAATATTACATTCGAGATGGTGTTAAAATTCTAGTTAAAAGAAAATTTTTAGAGAACTGTTGACGGCATATACCACTTCGTCCTAAAGACAGAACAAAGAACACTGTGATTTAACATTCCGTCAAGGAGGAGATGATTAAAAACTGAGCGTATTGTCCAGCTGGACAAGGACGGCGCAGGAAAAAGAGCCGCGACATAAAAAAAAAAATGATGCAAGGGATGGCAGCTGATAGTGCACGTAAATAAATGCAACGTATTGCGCAATATTTGGCGGAGAGATCCACTGTTGTTCATTTACACTATTGGCGACATATCACTGAAGACAGTAACTAACGTAAAAACCTAGCAGTAACTATTTGGAGCAACCTAAAGGGGAATTAATACATAAGACAAAAAATACGTTATTATAATTTATATGAATTAAAAGCGTTGATATCCCGCTTCAAGTTTAAAAACAGAAGTCAGGCGGAGGGGGGAGGCACATTTAGTTGTCACCCCACCGTTACGAACTCCGTCCCGCATTACTAATAATTTCTGGTAAAGCTCATTTCAGGTACATCTTGCGTTGTACAAAAGTTTTGCTGACTACTAATGAAAAAAACAGTATGAGCTACGATCGGAGCAATTTAAAAGAATAATTCTAAAATGCCAGTAAACAATTTCCGTATTCGCAGCTTCATTGTAGTAAATACAAACAAAAATAATAGATTGTAATACGAATACCAAATTTTCTTCTGCAGCGTTCTACAATTCTTCCCTCTAATTCTTTGAAAGAAACAAGTAAAGTAAAATGTTAATTCAGCTCCTAAGTGCTTAGAGAGCACTTTTATACAAGTGCAACAACATATAATTACAAGGAAGAAACATCATAAATATCCCAGATCACAGACTGACACAAAAGAAATTGCGCATAATCTGTTTACATGACCGATTCTCCAGTTTGATGGTATGGCTTATCACACGTGACAGTCGATAACATTCTGGTAAGAGTTGTCATATTTAAACACGATAATATATGAGTATGCTACCCACATAATAGTCCTCTTTCACTATCCTGTTTCATTGAAGAGATGCTTTAACGAGATTTATGTGGTAGTATTTTTATGCCTAGGATCACGATTTTTTAAAGTAGCTATCATCTTCGCCATATGAAATTTTATTTTTGGGTATGGCTTCGTTATCTCAACACTGCGGGTCGCAGATGTAGAACGACTCCTTTCTCTCCTGTCTATTGCACTGTGAACCAAGTATCTAACCATGTTGTATCGCGTCATTTGCTAGTTGCTGAGGTAGAAAGGCTGCAATTTATCTGATATATTTGAGGCTCCTCTTAATTTTGTTCTCAGAACCAAGTTAGATCTCACATAAGGAATGAAATGAAGCTGAATTAAATTTTTAAACATGATTTCCGGTTCTCAGAAATATGAGAAGAAATCGACAATGACATTTTATAATCTTAAAACAGCTCCTTAAGAAATTTTCAAATACGAGTACATGATAGAATTACATGCTTTACAGCGTGAAACATAATTAGAGCGCCGCTATAAACTACACACCACTGTGAGTGAAGAACAAACCGATCTTGTCCAGAAAGGAATTCCACCACTGACGAGTCATCGCTGCTGGCTCACTAATGACGTGCGGTCTAGTACTTACGCCAGGAACCAGTAGGTCGCAGCAGTTGACTGACGACGAAAACAAGGGGATAAAATAATGCGCGGGAACGAAATACAGATTCCTTACGCTCATGTCTAAATCTAAATAGTTCATTAATTTTATAATTATCACAGCTAAATGAAATGTCACTGAGTGACAGATAGCATCCGAGGAACATACACATATACGCATCTCCAATCGTATTGAAACATGCTATGTGGGCTTGAATATGAGCATTCGAACGATGGAAGTCCATCGTGGATAGAATAAAAAATGCAGAAATGAGCAGGAAATTGTTTACTAGAATGACGTCACACGTCATTGGATGGCAATCCGTTTGGCGGAAAAGCCCACTTAGGGTGATGGCTGTTTTGCTTTTTATTGATTGGAGTAAGCATGGGTCCACACGGCCAATTTTCTGATCTGCATATAAACATACTACACAGCATTCAAGACTGGTACCCTCAGAATCGTAGTTGGTGCTTCAGAACTGTCAGGCCACGTAGAAAGTGGAAATTATGTCCAGAAAACGTTTTATCTCATTCTTTGTGAAGCGTTAGCAGGTGAGTAAATTTAGTCCCACAAAGTTAGACATCGAAAATACTGTCAAATGAGAGTGAGGCTTCGGTAGTTCCACGAAAACCTTCGTACTCAGTTTGCCATGAAGTTGCACAAGATAAGAACTGCATGGCACGAATATTTGCAGAGATCCTCAGAGTTGACATAAAAACGTTCTAAGTAAGAAAACGTTACCCCCAGTTTTACTGGTATAGCGTGCCATCGCGCAGTCCTTTAACATCTGCGCAATGAAACCTTGGTAACTGACATTAAATCTGATTATGTCGCTGCTAGGTTTTTGCTAGTGTGGTAAGCATTACAATAGGTTTTAACGCGTTCTACGACCTGAGTTAAAAAGAATTATCTTTGAAGAAATTGTTCAGTTAAACATACGACACTCTTATCGTGTCTGTCTATTATAAAGATTGAACTCTCCGTTGCATGCAAAGATCAGATCAAACTCAGTACTATACTCAATCCAGATCTTCTGGTATCGGGTAGAGAACTGATACTGCTTTTAGACAATATTCTCGTGGAGTCGGATTGGAGTGTGTTTTTATACTTTGTGTGTGTGTGTGTGTGTGTGTGTGTGTGTGTGTGTGTGTGTGTGAAAGAGAGAGAGAGAGAGAGAGAGAGAGAGAGAGAGAGAGAGAACAGTGCCGTCACCCCTGTAGAAGAATGCCAGCCGATGAAAGGATCACCTGTCACATGCAGGCCATCCTGTCACATGCTATCAATCGCCATAGATACCATGGAGAGGTTTCTGACTCAACCTAATACTACCACAAAGTCTGGTGGTCATCATCTACATCTACATTTATACTCCGCAAGCCACCCAACGGTGTGTGGCGGAGGGCACTTTACGTGCCACTGTCATTACCTCCCTTTCCTGTTCCAGTCGCGTATGGTTCGCGGGAAGAACGACTGTCTGAAAGCCTCCGTGCGCGCTCTAATCTCTCTAATTTTACATTCGTGATCTCCTCGGGAGGTATAAGTAGGGGGAAGCAATATATTCGATACCTCATCCAGAAACGCACCCTCTCGAAACCTGACGAGCAAGCTACACCGCGATGCAGAGCGCCTCTCTTGCAGAGTCTGCCACTTGACTTTGCTAAACATCTCCGTAACGCTATCACGGTTACCAAATAACCCTGTGACGAACGCGCCGCTCTTCTTTGGATCTTCTCTATCTCCTCCGTCAACCCGATCTGGTACGGATCCCACACTGATGAGCAATACTCAAGTATAGGTCGAACGAGTGTTTTGTAAGCCACCTCCTTTGTTGATGGACTACATTTTCTAAGGACTCTCCCAATGAATCTCAACCTGGTACCCGCCTTACCAACAATTAATTTTATATGATCATTCCACTTCAAATCGTTCCGCACGCATACTCCCAGATATTTTACAGAAGTAACTGCTACCAATGTTTGTTCTGCTATCATATAATCATACAATAAAGGATCCTTCTTTCTATGTATTCGCAATACATTACATTTGTCTATGTTAAGGGTCAGTTGCCACTCCCTGCACCAAGTGCCTATTCGCAGATCTTCCTGCATTTCGCTACAATTTTCTAATGCTGCAACTTCTCTGTATACTACAGCATCATCCGCAAAAAGCCGCATGGAACTTCCGACACTATCTACTAGGTCATTTATATATATTGTGAAAAGCAATGGCCCCATAACACTCCCCTGTGGCACGCCAGAGGTTACTTTAACGTCTGTAGACGTCTCTCCATTGATAACAACATGCTGTGTTCGGTTTGCTAAAAACTCTTCAATCCAGCCACACAGCTGGACTGATATTCCGTAGGCTCTTATTTTGTTTATCAGGCGACAGTGCGGAACTGTATCGAACGCCTTCCGGAAGTCAAGAAAAATAGCATCTACCTGGGAGCCTGTATCTAATATTTTCTGGGTCTCATGAACAAATAAAGCGAGTTGGGTCTCACACGATCGCTGTTTCCGGAATCCATGTTGATTCCTACATAGTAGATTCTGGGTTTCCAAAAACGATATGATACTCGAGCAAAAAACATGTTCTAAAATTCTACAACAGATCGACGTCAGAGATATAGGTCTATAGTTTTGTGCATCTGCTCGAAGGCCCTTCTTGAAGACTGGGACTACCTGTGCTCTTTTCCAATCATTTGGAGCCTTCCGTTCCTCTAGAGACTTGCGGTACACGGCTGTTAGAAGGGGGGCAAGTTCTTTCGCGTACTCTGTGTAGAATCGAATTGGTATCCCGTCAGGTCCAGTCGACTTTCCTCTGTTGAGTGATTCCAGTTGCTCTTCTATTCTTTGGACACTTATTTCGATGTCAGCCATCATCAGCACGATAGCTCCTTGACGGTCAAGTAAGAGTGAAGAAAATTTCTTTCACCAAATCGGGTGTAACGCTACCGTATTGTAGCACGGTAGCAACCTCGACTATAACGAGGACAATCGAAGAAACTAGAACTACTAAAATTAAGAAAGTAGAATTCTTGTAAATTGATATGTCTCTCTTTACTAAAGGACAAGAGGTATTTTACGTGCTAAATAGCATTTCGGAAAGCCTACTCTAATCGTCTTCTACTTGTTACTGTGCTACGTTCCTTTGTACGCCATCATCTGTTCGACTTTCTTTTACCTTCAGTTATGTTATTTGCCGATATCCATAGACGCAGAAGGCCTGTTGATTTAGGTTCGCAGTGTCAGGTAAACATGTTTCAAAGCGAGTGGGAGTTGGTTGACACCCGCAGCGGACATTAGTAACATGACTTCAGTGATCTTATTCACGAGGGTTGTGGATTGCTTTGGTTGTTTGCTGTGTGAAAAATAATGAGTAAAATATTTTAAGCGTATTATATTGTCGGCTGTAGCGCGAAAAGTAAGGAACTGTGATGGATTCATGTGTGACAGGCAATCTCATGTTGCTGGAACTTTATTTTTGTTACGTATACACTACTGTTGAACTGGAACTGTCTTGAACATGGGACCTGGTTCGAAGCACGGTATGGCTCTCGGTCCAGGAGTTTCATAATAATTTACACTTCACAGTAGAGACGCAGGCTTATTCTGGACTATACGTACTCTATATGCGACTTCAAAAATGTCGTGATATGTGTCTAACAAAGCGTTATTGAATTTATTAATTGTTCGCCCATTGTATATGCAGTTTTCACATAAACACTTTGGTAATTCAGTGATTCAGTTGCTGTCAGCAAAATTGCAGAAATGACGTCGTAGGAAAGCGTTTCAGTGGTTAAATACACACATCAAAGAAGTTTTGCACCCGAGGGTCTGTGTCTGTGTTACAATATCCACAGTCAACTTCTGTCTTCAGTAATTCTGGGAAACGGGGTGATGTAAAAACTTTTTTGGATGTGTGTTGATGATAACTGAATTGAGAAACCTATTATACAGTAACAATGGATTTCACGCACGAGGAGAAACCCGCCAGCTTAACAGAGGTCGTTAACGCAGACTAGTGGTGTGATGCTCGAGCCTTGAATAGTGGATCCTATAATAGCGGGGGAAGAAATTTTCATCACCAGCACGTGACCAACAAGAGAAAACAGGTGCTGGTCTGAGGTTGTTGAGCTCCAGAATATTTGGGTACGCACTGGATTAAATACTGAAACTTTCCACAGGGTTTCCCTCTGTTGTTCGGAGACATTAAAATCGGCGGCCCTCTTGCCGTTATCCAAGCGAAGCAGGCCATATGCCAGCATCGATTCTGTCTCTCTCTCTCTCTCTCTCTCTCTCTCTCTCTCTCTCATCGTCAACAGCAACACAGACTAAACTTTCCGAATTCACAGTGGAGGGATATCTACTGTGTGCAAACAAAAGCATCTTTCCAATCTACGTGGCCAAATCGCTAGTGGAAAACTAAGTGAAAAATACGGCGATATTTATGTTACAATAAATAAAGAAAAAACTATTCTTGACAACGCTAGAGAAAGTCTACATGTCCGTAAACTGAGAAAAATAGTGCTAATGGAGCGTATATGATCCCCACTTCGATCTCCTGAGTGTTCTGCTATTTACCTCTACTATGTATGAATATTAACAATTAACGGAAAAACATAACTGGGCAAATTTAAAACTGCCTGAAAATAATTTATAATAAACTACAGTAATCCATTATCAGTACATCGGAAGGAAACATATAGTTAGCAATGAAGTCACAGAACCAGTAGCTAATTTCGTGTATTGATGGTAGCTGAAGGCAACGAACGGATGGACAACAGAGATAAATAGATAAGTAGAATTGGCATGCCATCGTTTTTGAAAAATGAATGGAGTTTTTGAAAATAAGCTTCCACTGCGTGAAAATCAGTGCGTATTACACGTTTGACTTAAGGCTGTGAGACATGTACTTAAAAAGGAAAAAGTCCGTAAACAAATGTATGTTCAGCGAGCAATGAATGAAGAGAATTGATAGGAGAGTCAGGAATAACAAATGGATACTGGAACAGACTGGACTATAAGACTGGAATACGTAATTATAGCTTTAATCAAAATGCGGTACGATATTGCAGTGCATGTGTTGTTAAGAAGAACGATGAAATGCGTGTCCGATGGAAAATTGCATCGTTCTTTTTAACAAACAGGCATTGCAATATCGTATTTATCCGCCGATACCAGGCAGCGACTTTCAGTTAAACTGTCCACCCCTGTACAGGAATTACATAATGTGTGTATTGTGGCCCAGGAACGACGCCGTGGGTCGTACACGGATAGCCAAAGCGATCCAAGCGACGGCTCGCGTAAAGTAGGGCATCTGGGTTCGAGCCCCGCTCCGGCGCATATTTGGACTGTCAACATTACCTCATGTAGCTCATGGTTGTTTGTATTCGCAACTGTGACTACATTTCATGTTTTAATCAAAACGAATTTGAAGTGGCTAGGACATGTAGCGAAAGGTGAAAGGGTGATAGATGGACCAAGAGGGTTCTTTGATGATTTATTAATGATACGAAAAGACCGACACGTCAAAGTAACGGAGAGAGGATAGATGACATTATAAAATATTCTGAAACAGCATTGAGGCTTTTGGCTCAAGACTAGAATGGTGTTCGGAGGAAAGCTTTACGCAGCATTGGGGGTCATTACAGAATTAACACGCAGGAAATTTTTTTTAATGCTGTGAATAATTTTCAGAGAGGATTTTTGTCGACTTTTCTATTATCAAGAAGCACACCTTAGCATACGATCAGCAGGAAAGAGAGCAACAAAAGCAGTAGTCAGAAAATTACCCTAGAACACGTCAGATGATCAACGATTAACTAACTGATTGGATGCCGAAGGTCTCGTACCTTAGACTCAGTTTGCATATGGCTTTTCGTGGTTAAAATATTTAACTTCTGCTTTTGGGGAAAAACAGACCGTAAAAGTTGTCAGTATGTCGGCCTGGAGCAGTACATACCTACAACTTGACTGTACTGATATTACACTAAATTTTTAAGTTTCTGTAGCTCCACTGACTGGCAGATACCGGCTTTACGTCTTGATGAAATATTTCTGAGGTGGTACTCGATGAAATATTTGTTATATGAAGCTGGCTAGTTTGCGTGAGTCACACGTGGGCCATTGTATGTGTGTGTGTGTGTGTGTGTGTGTGTGTGTGTGTGTGGGTGGGTGGGTGGGTGAGGGGCGGGGGGAGGGGAGGGAGTTTTCAACCACGTTCTTGTTATTAGGATAGTATCGTACTTTACCTCTTTATGGCACAAAACACTTCGAATATGTGGTGTCTTAGAGAGTATCTCCCCCCGTTCCTTTACAAGTCGTTGACTTGAACGCGATGCTGCAACAATATTCATTACCTTAAACGTTCCCAAGTGTGAAAACCTTGTTGCTGTATATCAGCACTTCAGTTCACCGTACACACTCGAGAAGAAGTGGTAACGATACCGTGCTATTATGGATTCGTACACAAACTGACTGGATTCAGTTCTCGCTGTCAGACAAAATCGTTCACAACAGTTAGTTCCGTAACTGAGGTCAGAATACGTAGAAAATTGTTGTGGGCTACTGTTATAAATTCACTAATAATCACTACCCGCTACGTTGAGTATGGCTACAGGTTTATTCCGATAGTTTTATAATAATATAATTTCACAGTGTCCATTACAATAACGACGAGACATAAAACGTAAACTATCTACCTTCCTTCTGTCCATCAACTCATGCACAGTAAACAGCAGCTGAAACCTGTGTTATCCATTCCTTGCAGAAAATATGGCTACAAGTAGCGGTAACCCACCACTTAATGAGATATTTGTTTATTTTCATTAAAAGTCTCGATTCCTTGGTTCAAAATGGCTCTGAGCAATATGGGACGTAACATCTGAGGTCATCAGTCCCCTAGAACTTAGAACTACTTAAACCTAACTAACCTAAGGACATCACACACATCCATGCCCTCTCGGGTCCTTTCAGGACCATTTACAGATAAGGCGTGCATAAGCCTTATGATTTCTACAGCAGCGTGCTGGTCAGTAGTGCGTGTTCCACTGTGATAAAATGTGTAGTCTGTTGATATAGCGCAGTGAGCGATAATCGCTCTGTAAAATGGTAAACTTACCTGCTTAATGAGTCAGTACAGCCGGCACTGATGTTAATATCACACTAACGGCTTTCATTAGCGTGGTTTTTCGGTTAAAGACTTTGAATCTATCCAGTATCACTGAATAGCTCCTTCCACTATTTAATAAAATATATCTCCAAACTGGATAAACTCAGAAGCATCTCTTGCAAATTTAAAGAAGTATATAATGCAGACTCTGAGAGAACAGACGTCCTGTGCACTAATTTCCTCCCCGTAATACAATAAAACGTTCATTTCATCGTGTGGAGATCTTTTAAAGAAATTTCCTCTTCATTCGTATTCCAGGTGGTTATAACTGGCTGAAGAGCTGAAGAAGATTAAACGTGTCCGCTGTAGAAACATTCACACAACCTAGCAATTGTCAATCGTTGCAGTAACAGTTCAAGATTATTCCAACACCTGTAACTTTTATATTCACTGTAATTTCTGCGTTCAAGTTTCGAGAAAAAGGAAAGTTAGTCAGCAACGTGATCGTTTGAGACACCCCGTGCGTAAGATTCAGTTGAATTTTTGAAATTGAATGTTTAAGTCTGAAACTTACGTCTTAGCAAATTGTCCAGTTTCAGAACTAATATACTTCGAATCCTAGTACTTAAGTAGAGCCCTAGACAACAAGTACATTATTAGATGGACACAGTCTCCAAAATGTGTGGACTTTTGCCTAGTTGATTCAGATTACGGGAACACCAAGCTGCTAGCGTAGCTAGAAATAAAATAAATTATATGGGAACGAATTCATTCGTGCGTATTGTTCGCTATTCAATTATTTGCTGCTTGTTGAGGGGAAACAGTTCTGCTGTTGATTCGTTTAACAAAAGCAATGAGTTAACCCTTGTCTGAAGAAAAATGGGATTTATGTTGTACGTCCTATCGATATCTATGTTGTTAGAGAATTAACATTGGCTCAACTGGGAAAACATACGGGAAGGAATCTTTGCGTTCGTCTGAAGATGAAGATGGCAGGACAGGTATCTCCATAAAAATTCTGTCTTAGCCTGAAACTGTACATTATAAATTGTAAACTGTCGCAAAAATCACGGACTCACTCAAAGTCAATAATACCGATACTGTCTAACTCTTGATCTTCAGTCCCAGTATCAGCTTATTTAGTATCTTTGCAGTCGTCATGTTATGCTTGGTCTACCGAGATCTCGTTTTTCCTTTCATCTCGAATTTATTTTACTTTATTGTTAGTCTTTATGGATTCGCTATTTACGGGTGTTCTTCCAGTTTATCCTGTTTCCTTATAACTTTGATTGTATGGTATGTATCTACAGGTTTTTCCTCATTTCCGATTCTATCTGTCCTTTAATGAACATATCTCTTAAAAAGACATTTCTGAACGATTTATAGTCCTTCTTCTCTTTTATTTATAATTCACAACCCTCTGCAATGTAAGAGTGTTGGAAGAGCAACAAACGTATCAAATTAATCTCATATCTCAATTTTTGTTTCAGGTTTGAGTGTCTGTTGATTGTTCCACATATCACACCAATCCGTTTTCATGAAATTTTATATATTGTTTCTATAGCCATAAGACAAGTCACAAGAAAGGCAAATCGGGTCTGATTTTCTTTTATTAAGAACAGTTTTAATTACGATAGGATGTTGCCTAATATACCATTGTTTTAGTCTTGTGAATTGATATTTTTTGTTAAGCTCATGTATTACAATTTTTAGGTCGGACTCATGGTGATATTTGTCCATTTTCCGCTTTATAACTTCATATTGGGCTGTTGTTTTTCGTCTACGGTTAAAGAATTTTTTCATATAGTTTGAGACAAGCATGTATAAAAACTATACCTCTCTAGTTAGTATAGACAATTTTTGCACATTTATTATATATCGATAGTGCTCTGGCCATTTTGCAAAACTCTGGAGTTTTACACTATCAAGGTCGTATATTTGTTTGAATCACGTGAAGATCACTTAATACTTTATTCTGTACTCACACCACTCATTTTCTAGCACAAACAGCAAAAATTATAGCATCCTATACACCGGAAAATATACGACACTGCAAAATCAAAAACGGTCGTGTGTTGTGTATGAGAGGAGCCTGAAACAAACTTTTGCAAAATTTAGTTCTGCAGGACTGGTTCTAAATCTTTAAGTCTTGATTATGACTACAGCTGCCCACAGAAGGTTCGCTGTCTGTTTTCTGGATGTGTTCACTTAGCCGAATTTCTTTCAGAAAGTACATAATTATTTTATACAGATTTCACAATTTTATTTTGTTAACAAGTGTCCCTACAACGTATTTCCTCCTTGTGCAAGAGACGAGTAGCTGTAAAAAATACGCTCTGGTTGTTAAGCGAATATTTTAAACAAATTAAGTTGTCACACAATGAACTGTTTTTGCATGTTTATTACGATTATCGAAATAGGGGAATTGTTTAGCCCGCTATCAACAAATCAACATTGATTATAGTGTACTGAAAATAATTTTCTCTCTTCTGGCAATCACGTTCTTTGTAGTGACAAGATTGTACGTGTACTTTTCAATGGGGTTAGAGTGTAATTTTATAACCTGTGAGGGTAGATTATCCAAATTTTTCTATTTTTCGCAGAGTCCGTATGAAACTGATGCCATCTCTTATATTCCGTCGCATAAACTGTGTGATAGGTATTTAATTTCCTTTATTAATGGCAATAATTTATTACCTTTTTGGTGGGATTTATATTTAACATTTTACTTGTAGCAAGCCTGTGTTCTGTCGAATTAAGGATGATTCTACTTCGTTCACATTTTATTTTTTGAAGACGTTGTTAAATCCAGTACTTTACGTGTAGGTAAACGTCTTCCGAATTTCAAGAATATGATGTAGCCATGAGTACTAAAAATCTGTTTCAGACTTACGCATTAACATGGTAACTCTGTCCGCAACAGTAAATTAGACACATGGTTACATGAATTTTTAAGATCTAAATTCTCTGTACTGCCATATTCAGATAACTTTACAATTGCTGTTGAAACCTTCTCTATATTCTGCTTTAGCGTCTAATCTAACAGAACCATTATCGTTTTGATCGACCGATCGCAGCTCCCATGGCTGTCACGAGGCTGTACCGAGCTTTAGTATGTACTGCTACTTCGTCTCCTTGTCTCCGGTTCAAAACCTCCTCTCTAGTGTTACCTGTGTACATTTCCTCAGAAAACGGTATTTTTATGTGAAAATTATAATATAAATGTAATGAGGGTGTCTCTCAAGAAAGGAAGCACATATTAACCAACCCGTTTCAAAAAATACGAAGTTTTGGTTTCCTGAATTACAGGTTAGAGATGCTGAGTTGTTTTATTTCAAAGTATATAGCGAAGCTGGTGTGTAGCAACCCTGTAAGTGACTCAACAATTTCGTAAAAAGTTTTCTTGAAAGCTCTCATCTTTTAACATAGTTCTATTTGAAGGCCTACAGCTAATGAATTTATTTACAGAAAATGAACCTGTATTCTTATTACTTTATTGAGACTGTTTTTAGGGAAGTGAAATGGAATATTGAATCGATGCATGACCTCGAGCGCCCTAAACGTCGAGCTACATGATGATATAGCATATATTTTGATTTGTGTAAAGTCAGTTAAGTGATTTCACTGTATGGTTTAACAACATTGAGGTACCGAACAACAGTTTATGTTGTCTAAGCTTTACGCTGCTTGCATATAACGAATAACAAGCATATTTTTATTGTATTTGTTTTTATAATACGAACATGCCATATGACTGGCTTCACTACTTGTGTATTAAACGATATACTGAAGGTACAGTGCTGCCTGTTATGTTTTTTAAGGTGGTTTAAATTTTATATACTGTAATTTAAAATCATTATAACAAAATAAGTGTAGCGTAGTCGATTTGAATTATTTATTCTATGTCTGTATTGTGACATTCTTAGATCGTTAGTCTGCATTGATACTTTATATGACACGACGTTTTTTTTTTTTTTTTCAAACTACTACCACAGTGCGACCTGGTGACTGGTTGTAGCGTCTGTGATGTTTACTTGAGAATCTCAGTCTTTGTTCTGCTAATGTGCAAACATGAGCTTGTGTGATCCGTGCAATTTGTATGTTGTTTTATGTTAAAGTTATTTTATGCGTGACTTGCTGAGATATTGTTCTTCTCATGTTAATGAAGCATCGTTATATGATATGACAAGGTATAATACGCATTTGAGCAAGATTCGGCGAAATGTACTGCAGAAAGTATGTTATATTCCATGCTATAATCCATGTTTACGTAAAATTATATTACGCCCCTTTACATCTGATCCCTGTGTGCTTGAATTTGTTGATTTATGCTTTACAGATCTGATATTGGCAACGAAGTTTTCTGAAACCGGTGATCACAATAAATGCTATACAATAACGATCTTGGTTTATTGACATTTTACTCCTGTTTCTACATTAATGTAGATCGCCACCTAACTAAAATAACAATAATAATAAAATTCTTCTGCCTACTAAAGTCATACCATTGAAGTTAGTATCGCATACTTCCATGAAATTTTCATGTGACTGAAAATACCCGCTGTTATATTATTGGAACTCAATTGTTTTAGGGATTCTACATCTGTTGTGTGAAATAGTGAACACAAGTAACTTTTTATGGTGCGTTCTGTGTATAGAGGATTTATCCGAGAAAATTCAGCGAGATTAAAATGACTATGGAGGAACAGTGTACGACTCTGACTCTGCAAGCAATGAGGTAAATTTTTTTTTCTTTTTCTCCGCCTTTTTAGTCTCAGATATATGTATATTTTGTATTCATTGCCGTGAATGTGACAGAGATACAGTTTTCTAACTGTAGCCCGTATTTCAGACGTCAGTCACCTTTATTTATGGTCCACGTGAGTATTTCGAGTGTTTAATGCCGCTTGTAACAAAGCAAAGAACTTTGCATTTTACATGAGCCAAGCACAATTCTTTTGATTGCAGCTCGAAATGGAATGTAAAATTATGCCCAATATAAATTATCGAAATCATGGGTGTGAGGACTGAGTTAATATTAAAAGACACAGTTCAGAATAGAGAAAGTTTCCTGAAGCTCAGACACGATATAGCTTAAAATTCTAAAAGAAGTTGAGTCGTGGGATCAAACTGTTTATGGTACTACATCATTATGCACCAAAACTTGATGTTGGACCGGATTACGAATAATCTATTGGAACACGCTATAAATCGGCGGTAATACATAATGCTGTATTTCCATGGCCAGCCTTAAATTACCGGCAAATGACCTTCAGTAAACAGCTGCGTAAAAATGAGTAGTCAATGACCTAGAGATTGTGCAGTAAGGCGACAAAGCTTGCTATAAAAGTGCTGTCAACGGAGATTATCAAACTCAGAAATGGAGACACGTCCGACCTACGACGTTCCGGGCAGCCTTCCACTCAGGCAAGAATCGATATTCCGTTACTCTGGTTCCGTGGAATAATCGACCGAGCAACTTTCTGCTAGGAGCCTCCTCACTGCCAGAGGTACGGACACAGTCGTTTATCAATTTGAGTAGTCGAAGACACGTGTAAATGAGCCGCTCTGAAGTATGTAGCCCGTTGTAAAGCGTATGGTAGTGACGACTTCAATGATAGAAGAATGAATGGCTGAGGAGTAGAATAATGGAAGGTAAACCGAAGTCCTCGCTCTATCAAGCTGCATATTGCCATAGGGCCCACACAATGACAAGACTATTTCTACTACAGTGCAGAAATTTAGCTGGGAAGCCCTTACACATCCTTCGTTCAGTACAGATCTCTCGTTATGTGATTTCCATATTATTGGAGCCTGGAAGGAAGACATTCGTGCCCGTGGATTTGCTTCGTACAAAGAGGTGCGCGCCTGGATTCAATCACAGTTCCGTAGGCAACTGCAAACATTTCTCGACGAAGGCATTGACCGCTTTGTCTCGCAGTGGAAAAAATGTATCAACAATCATGGCGATTGCTTTTGAAATAATAAACAGTTTACTTACTTTTTCCACATGTATCTTTTTCATTTGACTCATCCTTATAGCTGCTATAGTTACAGTTGTCGAGTAACGAAAGGAGCGTATTCTAGAAAGATGGGGTTGGGGAGGGGACGCGACCGTGGTTTGAATGCAGTTGACAGAAATGAACTTTTTAAAGATGTATCAGGGTATTGTTATTTGGACGGAAAGAGAAACACCCTTAGACGAGAACATAAATTCTTACTACTTTTCAATAAAATAAAAATAAACATTAGAATCATTGGAGCTGCCTAAACCTAGAAGAGAAGAAGAAGAACATACAAAATAGGCGTAAAATAAACATTTGTAGACGAGTGCTGCTTTAATTATTAGCATCAGTTCAATTCGTGCACGGATGATGTAGACAAATGCTGACGCAGTTTCATTGGTCGTAAGTATAGGTATCTATAATGCCACAATACCTATATTCGTCCAAGCAGCACTTATCGAAATGTTTTTCAATATTCCTGGAACCAATGCGTGAAATGTGAGTGAGTGGACGCTCTACTGCACTTGAAATTTATAGTTTCACAGTAATTTAATTTTAGTTTGTCCCTTTCATTAAACCCATAAATTAAGACACACGTTTCAGATAATCTCGTTTGAAATAGCAAGCTAGATAAAGCAATTAATACATTTCATTTTGACGCATATTTTTGACTATTTCCATTCAGTATGACTATTAGAACGATACTCTAAAAATCAGATATTAGAAGAATCTTGGCCTTTATCAATAACCTTTATTATATGTGACTATTTTTACCGTGAAGAAATTAGCGAACGTGAAACATGAAAGTGCCATTCCGTAACGCACTGGACCTGCTTTTTATCGTTCGGAGTATTTTTCACAAATTAATGATTCACAGAAATAAACAGAGATGTTATTGTCAATTACTTTAGTATCTGCAGCTAGGAGAATATGTAATTTGAATATTCTGATTACAGGGCTACGTACATGTCGTTCTGTCTACCGACCTTCTGCTCAAATTAAAATGATTTTCATGCAGGGAAGAAAATTGTCGCTCACATGTGTGTTACAAAGTTACGTCACATGTCATTGTCATTTGGAGCAACAGCGACCTAAATTGCGATAGATGTGAACAAAAATAGTATCATATACAAAAACCAGCATATTACCGGTAAAATCAATGAAACCACCAACATGGAAAAGGACTACAAGCTAACTCGTAGACACTGCCACAACGTGTTCTCCTAGTAAGAGAAACCGAGAAACATTAAACAGCATCAAGTTTTTGTAACACACTGACAGGCGAATGAGCAAATATCCGTTGGATAAACTTAAGCTGTTCGCCTCGTTCGTTTAGCAGTTATTCAGACTTTTCAAATTGCGCTCTCCGTAATTAGGAATACTTCAATGGTGTGCGAAACTTAAGGACGTAAGCAACTTTCGCATGATGTGTCACTGCCAAATAAAATAGCTCAATGGAACTTGGACCATACACAGAAAGAATTGCTGCAACATGCTATAGAAGGTAACTGAATGAAATGGCAATGAGACAAAAAATGACGCTTGTATTTAAACACAATAATTACGCTGAAGTCGCCGTGATTCATGATGGTCCCCTGCCAGGATATGGTTCTTAATAGAGTGTGTGAGCATAGCGAACGGCTATGTATACTCTGCAAGGGGCTCCCATACTGGCCACAAGGTTGGCATTTGTTTTTGTGGTAGAGTGTTCCAACCCACCGCCAGCGCAGTTGCCAACTGCTGGATGGACGTGGCGCAGTACGTCTCCCCAACACACTCCACATGCAATCGATGGGATTAAGTAAGGGTAAGCACTCCGTCTTCAGGCCACAAGTGGCTCATCGGGACCATCTGACGGCCGTGTCACCCTCAGGTGCGGATAGGAGGGGCGTGTGGTCAGCACACCGCTCTCCCGGTCGTTATGATGGTTTTCTTGGACCGGAGCCGCTACTATTCGGTCGAGTAGTTCCTCAATTGGCATCACGGGGCTGAGTGCACCCCGAAAAATGGCAACAGCGCATGGCGGCCTGGATGGTTACCCATCCAAGTGCCGGCCACGCTCGACAGCGCTTAACTTCGGTGATCTCACGGGAACCAGTGTATCCACTGCGGCAAGGCCGTTGCCCAAGTAAGGGTAACGTGCAAACCAATCCGTTCGCCGACAATCCTCTCGTACGAAGCTCCGAGCTCCTTCAGCTGCGCTATTCGATGCTTTCGTGCATTGTCATCCACAAAAATGAAGTCAGGGCAGTATGCACCCCTGAAAAGGAGCACATGTGGTAGGAGCACAGTGTCACAATAACTTTGACCGATAAGTGTAATGTGTTCAGAGATATGAAGCTCAGAACGCCCATGTGACATGCCTCCCCACACCATATAACCTGGACCACCAAAACGAGCATGTTCGACAATGTTCCTCTGTGGATTACGTGTTCCTACTTCTCGCCATATGATGGCACATAACTCTCCCAGGAATATCCTCGAACATGTCCATTTAGATGGAGGAGAGGAGAGAAAAGCTTTTGCTGTTATTATTAGCATTGCTTTGATATGCTTTTAGGCCTTACAGTGATCCAGTATCTCCGTGTCATTGCCAGCAAACTCATCTTTCACCATCTCTGTCTCTTCATTTTTATTTGGTCGAATTTCATCGCTTTTTGTGTCATTAGCTCATATTATGAGAACTTTTCCCTACTATTATAGTTCTTCCTTGAACAAGATAACATCACCTCCAAATTTTATAATTTCGGTATCGCAGCTACACCTTCCTGTTCGGCCCCTCCCGCCGAGGTTCGAGTCCTCCCTCGGACATGGGTGTGTGTGTTGTTCTTACCATAAGTTAAATTAAATAGTTAAAGTAGTGTGTAAGTCTAGAGACCGATGACCTCAGCAGTTTGGTCTCTTAGGAATTCACACAGACACCTCCCTGTTAGTGTATAATTGCTCTAATTAGACAGCATCGTTATATTGTGAGAAATGCACTTATCGTAGTGTTAATACGGCTGCCGTTATTGAAATAGTTATGTTAATTGGTATGTCTATTTCCATTATTATCATAGTCATTATTGTTTATTATTATTTTCGCGAGAACTCATTTTCTATGTACATTACACCGAGTGAGGTGACGCAGTGCCTAGCACTCTGGACTCGCATTCGGGAGGACGACGGTTCAGTCTTGCGTCTGGCCTTCCTGATTTAGGTTTTCCATGATTTCCCTAAATCGCTTCAGGCAAATGCCGGGATGGTTCCTTTGAAAGGGCACGGCCGACTTCCTTCCCCGTCCTTCCCTAATCCGATGAGACCGAGGACTTAGCTGTCTGGTCTCCTCCCCCGAACAACCCAACCCTCTATGTACATTACAGTGTCATTTGCGAAGGGAATCTCAAAGTATGGATGGTTATCCGTAGGCAAGCGTTCAATCGTAATAAAACTGCGTGAAACAAATGTTCCTTGTGTATACGCTTTCTTTAGCGTTAATGCAAAGTTTCGCATCATTTTGTGGATCACTGCACAGTGGGAATCCTTGGCGAATTCCAAAGATGTAAGAATCACATTAAAGTATGCCGTTAGTAGGTGAAGTCGATGATGCAGGCAACTGAGTTTGTAATCATCCTCGAGGTTACTTGTTCGACCCCTGAAGTTTTCAGTTCCAGTGTTTGTTCGACAAATGGAAAAGACGTTGTTATATGATACAATGTCTTATTGGCAAAAGATGAGCCAGTTTCCTTTTTCAGTACCAATCCTGTGTGGATTAAATTAATCAGGGCACATTCCAATATTAATGGTGATATATCCGTCGGATAGGGACGATGAGTTTGATCTCCTGCGGGACGTGAAAACTAATAATAAAGAACGACATTTACGTTTTACTCACATTACAGTACGTAATTAAAATAATTCAGCTGAAAATGGTTAGCAGTTTACAATGCACGTTTTTGCTCCTCTCCTGGTTGGCCCACTTCTGCAGAAGACAATACGAGAACATTCTATGTATTTCTACTCAAAAAGAGTTTCACCGAGAAATCGACATCATTAGTGGTTTTTTTAATTCTGAAAAATTAATTAACAGGTAAATCAATATCGACTACATAATTTCGTAGCATACAAATTAGTTAATGTTATAAATAAGCTGCACTAACAATGCAGTTAGAATCACTGAATATTCCATTCTGTTTCGTGCCTTTCAAAAGTAAGTCTTTCTATGAAGGAAAAATCGTTGAAATTAGTATCACAAACAAAAAAAAGTTTTACATCATGGCGGACCCCAAATTGCAGTATTAGGAGCTTACCAAAGAATATGGCGCTATAAAACAAAGAAAAACGTAGAACTTCGTCTCTCCGTTCATATTATTTGCATTTTGGTATTGCTAAACGCCTTGTTAAAACCGTAAATAGAAAGAGGTTAGTTAGTAGTTTTAGAGAAGGAAAAAGAGACAGGGGCTGTGGGGGAGAGAAATTCGTTTAAACTAAGGAAACCTACCCGAGTTTTTCAGATATTTTAAAAAAACTTATTCACGTTCATAAAATATAACCAAATATATGAATTTCTTGTATGCTTACACATCACTTTTGACACGATGAAACACCATCTGGAGTGTTCAACGCCTATTATCGTTTTTAACTACATCAAGAGTTGAAGAGAAATTGAAAATTCAAATAAAATAACCTATTATGCTGTAAGATTATATGTCTATAGAACAAAAACATTTAATTTCCTCATTGTAGTAATTATATGCTTTATAAAAAGTATACTAAAAGAATAATATTCTGTTGCTAAATTGAGTTTTTTCGTAAGAAATATTAGGATTTCATTTATTTTTAACTATGAGAGTTATATCAGCCAATGGTACAATGAATGAAATGGAAGAGAGTAACAACTCGTTTGAAAAATCAAAAAGCTCAAACATAAAAATAAAGTATCGATGCCGCAAGTATGAAAATGTAAGAATCGCCATTAGTCTAAACTTCATGCTTCATTCGCACTGCTCGTGTTGCTCATTTCACAATTCTGATGTTAAGTCTAACGTGAATAGCTGATTTAGTAACGTGGATCATGCCTCAGACAAAATAGTGAATATTAACTGTCATCAGAATTTCTGCTTTAATAAAGTACAAAGCATTTGAACACTAAAGAGGAAAGGAAGTTTAGGGTTCAGAGTCGACCTTTGAAAGGTGTCACTAGAAACAGAGCACGAGTTGATAATACTGGTCGAGAGTGCCGCAGGAATTCCGTTGAGTCTTCTCCGGATGAATGTTTCTGACATTACCTGAGATGAATTAGAAAATTCAAGAAAAAACTAAATCAAGATGGGCTGGGTTGTTTTTGTTCACCCCATATTGGACTTACGTAATTAGCTATTGTGTCATCTAACTCAGTAACAGCGTAAATATTTCTACGAGAATTCTAAATATTAATACAAAAGCATCTTTTGAGTTATTGATGAGTATATTTGCTGTATTTCCGATATTAAGAGCCGAATGAACGCTTTCTGTGTTTGACGAAAGAGCCTTTGGTAACCTGGTGGCTGTAGGGAACATGACTCCATGTAAGTTATCTGTAAGACATTCTCACAGTCATTCCTAAGGACAAGGTGTTTCAGAAGCGAAATTTATGTAATGCCTGTGGTACACCAATCTGACCTGTATTGCAACGGGCTTTCGCGCATATGCGAACGTTGATAGAGCAGGAAAAATATCGAGCTATCAGGATTTAATATACATCCGCAACGCTAAGCTAATAGAATGAAGTTCTTAGATCAATTGTCAGAAAAGGCTGTCAGATTCGGCTGGAACACATAATATGTCAACGAATTTCAAGTGAGAATCCTCCTTAATCCGGTACGATATTATTTTTGCTTAGTCATGTGTTTCTAAATGGTAAATTTAAAGTGAAACATAATTAAATCCTTCCGTTTTTGAGGGACGGTTGAGGAAACTACTCAGTAAATATAATTAAAAAAGTACTTTTAAATCTCTGTAAAATATAATCGTACTCAGAAGTTGATGCAGTAGCAAACAAGAATCATAAAATCACGGTAAATTGCTGATTGCTGGATTGTGGAACATGCGTATTCGTTTTTTTATAACATATGAAATGTATCTCTACAATCAACATATAACTAATAGTAACATAAATTTTACCTGTATTGTGTAAATTAGTGGCTTTATTGTTTGCTGGCCATCATGTTCTTATAACTGGCAGCGGAATCCGCTTCAAAGACCCACTTACAAATGCCGCGCCTGAGAATTACACGCTACTGCCTGTGAAGATTACAGCAAGACGGAGGAATCATGTGAATGACGTGCAACATACAAAACATTCAAGGAGGATGTGACTAGTAAACGATTAGCATTACAGAGCGTGGGTGGGTGGAACGGCGCCCACTGGTGCTCTTGTTAGAGTCTACTGTAGACCGCCAAATTAGACGCCGGCGCTGGCAGTACACACATCATGCGGATGAAGTGTCGGACCGTGAGACTTTCATCTACAGTGCGACGGGTGAAATATTATCTGCCTCAGAGTTTACTCCGTAACTGAACGCATTTCTTTCTACCTTAGGGGACATCCCGTCACCAAAACAAAGATGCTTTCTTGAAGAATGCAGTCATCAATACGAATATTTCCAGAATGAAATTATCCCTCTGCAGCGGAGTGTGCGCTGATATGAAACTTCCTGGCAGACTAAAACTGTGTGGCGGACAGAGGCTCGAAACCGGGACCTCTGCCTTTTGCGGGCAATTGTTCTACCATCTTTCTTTTTTTTTTTCTTCACTCATTTTGTTCGTTGTTCCAGTGAGCTACGATAAATTACTGATAGAAAGAGAGCAAGTTCTTTCACATAATCTCTGTGAATCTCACAGATATCTCACCTGGTCCAATTGAATTTCCTCCATTGATCACTTTTAGTTGTTTTTCTATTTCGCGATGGCTTATCTCAATATCTGCCATTTCGGCAGGTCTGGTAATAAACTCGGAAATTCCGTGAGGCTGATCGCTGGTGGCGCTATTGTATATAGGAAAGATGTAGCCCCAGAAAGCTGTACGGAAAGGTGCGGAATTATAGAAAGGATCGTCATTTGGTGCAGGGACTGGCAGGTCACTCTCAGCGTAAATAGATGTAGCGTGTTCTTATATTCCCCAAATGCTCTTGGTATCAAACATGAATTCGTGCCGGGCACAGTGGCCAAGCGGTTCTAGGCGCTATAGTCTGGAACCGCGCGACCGCTACGGTTGCAGGTTCGAATCCTGCCTCGGGCATGGATGTGTGTGATGTCCTTAGGTTAGTTAGGTTTAAGTAGTTCTAAGTTCTAGGGGACTGATGACCTCAGAAGTTAAGTCCCATAGTGCTCAGAGCCATTTTAACCATGAATTCGTGGCAGGAGAAGAAGCCCTTACCGCCGGAAGTAGGTGCCTTGATAGCATGCAGCAGAGATACAGCCTCGTCACAGAGCCAAACAGGGGTAGACAACGTCTGTGGCAAAATGGTGGCAGCGCGGATTAGCAACAGTTTACAATCATTTATAATAATCAGGTTGCCCTCCATTCAGAGACTGTTGCACGCAGCGACTGTTATTTACTTGTAAATAATGGATTTCAGCTATCAGTCGTCCTCTTGAGATTTTGTTGGCAGATCTAGATTTCAGCTATAAACTAGCCATTCTCAATGCACTATCATTTTTGATCAATGCATGTAATGCCTGTTGGTCGGGCTTCATTCACAGTTCATTGAACTGTGAATGCAGCTCGACCAACAGGGCATTGAGAATGGCTAGTTTCTAGCTGAAATCTAGATCTGCCAATAAAATTTCAAAAGGACGACTGATAGCTGAAATCCATTATTTACAAATTTATAATAATAGAAGGGACAGTGAAATGAAAACGAGACACATGGAAAAGTAAGTGTAAAGTGTTAATAATTTAAAAAGTAATTGTTAATAAATTTATGCCACCGTGAGTCAAGACGGCCAGCGCATTTACTGTAAAATATTTGCTGTTGCCTATGGAACCATGACTGCATCCAGCCATTATTAACCTCTTCGTCCGAACAAATCATTGCACACAGATGTCTTTCTTCAGGGATCCAAGAATATGGAAATCTCTTTGGGAGAAATCGTGACTGCATGGAGGATGTGTAAGGGCTTCCCGGCAGAACTTCTGAAGTGAAATCGAGATAACCTTAGCAACATGTTGGAGAGCATTATCCTACAACAGAATGATGCCGTCCGCTAACATTCCTGGGCGTTTGGACTTGATGGCGCACTTCAATCAAGATGCGCTGCGAAGCCCTTATACATCCTCCATATAGTCCCTATCTGTCCCCATGCAATTTTCATATTTCTGGAGCTCTGATGGAAGATATTTGTGGCCGTCGATTTTTTTCGGACGACGGAGTACCCGCTTGGGTACAATAATGGCTCCATGGGCAACCACAAAAATTTTTCCATGGAGGTATAGACCGTCCTGACTCACAGTGTGATAAACGTATTAACAGTTATGGCAATTTATTTAAAATAAAATACAGTTTACTTACCTTTTTCTCACCTGTATCGTTTTCATTTCACTACTCCTTACACTTAACTGTAGTATGAAGGCAGTGCATGGCAGAAGTTCAGTGTTCACTTGCGATGATCTGTCCTTCACTACCATCACTTGTAGAATGTCAAGTTTGTCTTTTCCAGACGGAGACTGCAGGCACGGTGCTGATGCTGTCTTGACGTACTGCGGGTAATATGCTGATAATGTACGAGTAAAGCCATGTGCAAGCTGATAACTGCAGTATGTGATCAAATGTATTCGTACACCCCCAAAACCATACGTTTCTCATATTAGGTGCATTGTGCTGTCACCTACTGTCAGGTACTCCATATCAGCGACCTCAGTAGTCATTAGACATCGTGAGAGACCAGAATGGGGCGCTTCGCGGAACTCACGGACTTCGTCGTGATTAGGTGATTGGATGTCACTTGGGTCATACGTCTGTACGCGAAATTTCCACACTCCGAAACATCCCTAGGTCCACTGTTTCCGATATGGTAGTGAAGTCAGAAACGAGAAGGTACACGTACAGCACAATAGCGTACAGGCCGATCTCGTCTGCAGACCGCCGACAGTTGAAAAGTATCATAATGCGTAATAAGCAGATATCTATGCAGACCATGACACAGGAATTCCAAACTGCATCAGGATCCACTGCAAGTACTACGACAGTTAGGCGGGAGCTGAAAAACTTGGATTTTATGGTCGAGCGGCTGCTCATAAGCCACACATCACGCCGGTAAATGCCAAAGGACGCCTCGCTTGGTGTAAAGAGAGTAAACATTGGACGATTGAACAGTGGAAAAACGTTGTGTGGAGTGACGAATCACGGCACACAATGTGGCGATTCGATGGCAGGGTGTGGATATGGCGAATGCCCGGTGAACGTCATCTGCCAGCGTGTGTAGTGCCAACAGTAAAATTCGGAGGCGCTTGTGTTATGGTGTGGTCGTGTTTTTAATGGAACGGACTTGCACTCCTTGTTGTTTTGCGTGGCACTATCACAGTACAGGCCTACATTGATGTTTTAAGCACGTTCTTGCTTCCCACTGTTGAAGAGCAATTCGGGGACGGCGATTGCATCTTTCAACACGATCGAGCACTTGTTCATAATGCACGGCCTGTGGCGGAGTGGTTATACGGCAATAACATCCCTGTATTGGACTGACCTGCACAGAGTCCTGCTATAAAACGCCTTTGGGATGTTTTGGAATGCCTACTTCGTGGCAGGCCTCACCGACCGACGTCGATACCTCTCCTCAGTGCAGCACTCCGTGAAGAACGGGCTGCCATTCCCCAAGAAACCTTCCAACACCTGATTGAACGTATGCCTGCGAGAGTGGAAGCTGTCATCAAGGCTAAGGGTGGGCCAACACCATATTCAATCCCAACATTACCGATGGAGTGCGCCACGAACTTGTAAGTTATTTTCAGCCAGGTGTCAGGATGCTTTTCATCACATAGTGTAAGTTTGGCTGCTGAATGTCCAGTTGGGAACTTTGTGTGCCGTAAGGTGAAAAAAAGGACTTTCCTTGTGCGTGCCGACCGCTGTGGCCGAGCTGTTCTAGGCGCTTCAGTCCGGAGCCGCGCTGCTGCTACGGTCGCAGTTTCGAATCCTGCCTCGGGCAGGGATGTGTGTGTCCTTAGATTAGTTAGGTTTAAGTAGTTCTAAAGCTAGGGGACTGATGACCTCAGATGTTAAGTCCCATAGAGCTTGAAGCCTTGTGCGCTCTGTGTTGGAGACTAGTCTTAACGCAACTGCACTCCTGAATACTAGGCAGCTCGGCAGTCTGCCTTGAACCTTGTGTTCCGTATCGAGCATAAATAGACGGAATAACCGTCACTGTGGGATTAAACCAGCAGAATTGCTACGCGAACAAATGGAAAGCACAGGCCTGCAAGCAGCGAGTATTGTAACCCCCCCCCCCCCCCCCCCCCCCATCGTCACAGGGAATCGGGTGGGGAGCCATTTGCAGACTTGCGTAAACGGAGAAATCTGTCCAGAGGGTAACGCTTGAAGAAATCTGTCTGTATATTCGCGTCCCACTGCAGGTAAATTACTCCAAGCTTCAGATCAACTTGAATTGGATCTGTAAGTGTTTCAGTTTTTCAATTCAGTTGCACTACAAGTCCTGATATATTTATAAACATCACTGGGGATCCGTCTGTAGACGCATAAACTAACAAATTCCATGACAGATCCACAATTTCATAAACCCTGCTAAGAGTGTCACATCCAGATGAGCGCCTGCAATATAACGCTAAAGAATATGCAACAAATTCTTTACAAAAATGTTGCAAGCTGTCTCTAAACGTCGTCTGTCATAACCTGTGTGGGACACATGATTGTCATATTTGATAATGAAACCATGTGGAGCTGTTCTACCTGATGTGGACCAAGTATTCTTTTATTAAATCACCAGCCCTGGAGGGGCTAAAACTATTGCAATTTTGTAGCTTGTGCGAACGTCACGCTTGTTTGATTTTTCTTCCTTTTCTTCTTCCCTTTCAGAGAGCTTCCTCTAAAGTTATTAGACCAGACTTACGTCCTTCACATTTTCCGTTTCCGTATTCTTTGACGTGGTAAGACGTATAATACCTCTGCAAATTCAACTTCCTAAAAGTATGCAGTGACTTACGATACACTAAATACGAGGGCTATTCACAAAGTACATTACGTTTTGGAATTAAAAATAAATAAAGTATTGGAAATTTTTTTTATTATGTACAGATGAAAACCACACTTAAATACTACTTTTCTACATAGTTGCCATTTAAATTAAGGTCCTTATCGTAGCGATGGACGAGCTTGGAAATTCCTTCGTCATAAAATTCGGCCGCCTGCGCCTTCAACCACGTGGTTACCTCTTTTGGGACAGGAAAGGTGTGATTTTTGTGGATTTCCTGGAAAGAGGCACTACAATAAACTCTCAAAGGTATTGCCAAACTCTGCACAACCTCAGAAGAGCAATACAAAACAAGCGCAGGGGAAAGTTGGGCTCAAAGATCTTGCTGATTCACGACAACGCCCGGGCCCACACGGCAAATGGCACTCGTGAAGTTCTCGAATCTTTTAAGTGGGATTCGTTTCCTCATCCGCCGTACAGTCCCTGCTTGGCACCGAGCGACTTCAACTTATTCCCAGCAATGAAGAAGTGGTTGGCTATGCAGCGTTTTGATGAAGACGCACAGCTTCAAGAAGAGGTAACCACATGGTTGAAGGCGCAGGCGGCCGAATTTTACGACGAAGGAATTTCCAAGCTCGTCCATCGCTACGATAAGTGTCTTAATTTAAATGGCAACTATGTAGAAAAGTAGTATTTAAGTGTGGCTTTCATCTGTATATAATAAAAAAAATTCCAATACTTTATTTATTTTTAATTCCAAAACGTAATGTACTTTGTGGATAGCCCTCGTATTTTTGAATCCATATTTTTGTGTAAAAAGATTCCTCGCACTGCAGACTGAAAGTCGAAGATATTGTGGGTGCTACACAATGACGATTCTCCATAGCTGCTAATAGGTGGCATCTTTGTCGAAACTGATATTCCCCCAATTCACAGTTGACGGTCTGCCGTGTTGTCGCGACCACATTGTACACGCGCATTCACCTCGCTCCCCACCACGCCGCAACTGCTTTTCGCACGGGTACGAGCGTTAGCAGACGCGATGCTCACGCTCAACAGCAGCGAGCTGTTAATTCCTGGATTAGACTGTTGGCAGTAATCCCCGGCAAAGTGACAGCCGTCCGGAGCAGCCGACAGTGGAATGACCAAAAAACAGGTTTTGGACACAGATTCGTAGACACACTAAGCAAAGCACCTCATCCACGAAAGAACTGGCTTACAAAACATCTATTCGGCCAGTTAGTCGGTATTACTGGTCAATCTGGGATCCTTACCAGGTAAGATTAATTAAAGAGATGGAGAAGATCCAAAAAAATTGCCGCTTTTCCCCACGGATTCATTCAGTAAACGCCAGAGCATAGCGGAGCTGTTATTCCAACTCCATAGGCAGACCGTACAAGAGAATCATTGTGTACTACGGAGAGGTTTGCCGTCGCAATTCCGAGAGCGTAGACTTCAAGGAGGGACAGATGACATATTATTTCCACTCAAATACAGGGCTATTACAAATGATTGAAGCGATTTCATAAATTCACTGTAGCTCCATTCATTGACATATGGTCATGACACACTACAGATACGTAGAAAAACTCATAAAGTTTTGTTCGGCTGAAGCCGCACTTCAGGTTTCTGCCGCCAGAGCGCTCGAGAGCGCAGTGAGACAAAATGGCGACAGGAGCCGAGAAAGCGTATGTCGTGCTTGAAATGCACTCACATCAGTCAGTCATAACAGTGCAACGACACTTCAGGACGAAGTTCAACAAAGATCCACCAACTGCTAACTCCATTCGGCGATTGTATGCGCAGTTTAAAGCTTCTGGATACCTCTGTAAGGGGAAATCAACGAGTCGGCCTGCAGTGAGCGAAGAAACGGTTGAACACGTGTATCTGGACATGCTGGAAAATTGGCTCATGCCACAACTGGAGACCGACAGCGCCGACTTCATCTTTCAACAGGATGGTGCTCCACCGCACTTCCATCATGATGTTCCGCATTTCTTAAACAGGAGATTGGAAAACCAATGGATCGGTCGTGGTGGAGATCATGATCAGCAATTCATGCCATGGCCTCCACGCTCTCCCGACTTAACCCCATGCGATTTCTTTCTGTGGGGTTATGTGAAAGATTCCGTGTTTAATCCTCCTCTACCAAGAAACGTGCCAGAACTGCGAGCTCGCATCAACGATGCTTTCGAACTCATTGATGGGGACATGCTGCGCCGAGTGTGGGAGGAACTTGATTATCGGCTTGATGTCTGCCGAATCACTAAAGGGGCACATATCGAACATTTGTGAATGCCTAAAAAAACTTTTTGAGTTTTTGTATGTGTGTGCAAAGCATTGTGAAAATATCTCAAATAATAAAGTTATTGTAGAGCTGTGAAATCGCTTCAATCATTTGTAATAACCCTGTACATTTCGTGAAATGGCCATAACGCAAAAACAAGAGAAAATAGAATTCATACGGAGATTTACAGAAATTTTTTCTTCCCCTGCTGTATTCGCGAATAGTACCGGAAAGAGGTGGAACAGATAGTAGCAGCACAAGTATCCTCCACCAGACACCGCAAGGTGGCTTCCAGATTGTTGAAGAATGTGAAGATGTAAATAGCAAAATAAGCAGTATGGTGCATTAGAAATTAACTATGAGCTATATCTATGTAACATTGAGTGGATCATTTGTTAAATGCTTGCCAAAACAAAATAGGACAATGTATTTTTTAGCAAAGTTCGTACTGTTTAAAATTGATTCAATTGATTTTCTGCACCGAATCGTTACTGTAACTGGAACGTGAGTTGACTACTTCAAACCAAAAAAGAATTAATGATCAGAGCAACGGATAGAAGTAAGTGATATTGAACCCTGATTCCCTGGGATGGAAAAAAACAGAGAGCATTATTCGAATTTGTTAAATTGAAAAGAATGAAATGATGACTGGCGAATAACATAAGTCTTCTGACATGAGAAGTGGCCCAGGTTGTTGGACTGGAGAAAATATGCATTTCAACAGACGAATGAACCTGACCAGAAAGATGCATTGGCATAAGGAAAACATGCATTTTCCAAATTTAGCACACTATTACTTCCACATACTCCCGTGTATTAGGAATTTTTTTCGGTAGAAGACGCTCTGTAACGTTGAAGGGATAGTCGTAGATAAATATTTCGGAATAAATTTTGGAACAGCGCTTTAGAGATTGATTGTACACTCTGAAAAACTTCTCACAAAGTGCACTATGTATAAAAATAAGCAAATTTTTTTATGAGATGGAAAAGAATGTCTCTTTATCACAGTCAGAGGACCACACACCAACCACGAAAACCATCCCCGTGCCGTGATGCCACTTACTCTGTACTTCACCGCTGGAGCTGAAAATGATAGTAAGTGAAGTTCTCCGGGTATTCGACAAACCGAAACACTTGCATCGTACTGCCACAGGGCATAGAGTGAATCTTTACTCCAAATCACTCGTTTCCAGTCATCCACGGTCCACTACCTCAAACGTCGCTTAACTTTAACTACAGAAATGTGTGGCTTGTGCAGAGTTGCTCGACCAATATATTTCATTATTTTTAACTCCATAGGTCCAGTCATTGTGCTAGCTGAACTGCTGGCAGCACTTCAGAATTCGCGCATGATTCCTTCACCTAATTGCATGCGATTTTTTTTACAACCGGCCTCCACTGTGCTAGGCTGTCCCTGCTCCTCATTACATGAGGTCTGCGCGGTCTTTGTTTAGCTTTGGTTGTCCCTTCGCTTTTCTGCAACAAGATCCCATCAACAACAGTCGTCTTGTGAAGCTGTAGAAGGCATGAAATGTGGCAATGTTACTCGGGGTACATAAAATGACTAGTCCACGTTAGAAGTCACTGTACTTCACTGAACGACCCATTCTTCAATACTCCTTTTATACTGGCGGGTTCACCGCCTGTAACATCTAGTAGTCCGTTCTGTGTTACACAGGGGTGTCTCGATACTTGTGATCAGATAGTGAGACGTTAGGGTTTAACATTCGTCGATGGTGAAGTTGTTAGGGACGGTGCACCTGAACAGATCGGTGAGAAAATAGACCGTGTCGTTTTCCAAAGAACCACTCCCACATTTTCCTCATGCAGTTTAGGGTAACCACAGAATGTTGATGGCAGGAAGAGGGTTTCAAACCCGTTCCTCCAGAAAGTGAGTCCATCGTGATAATAACTGCGAACATCTCGCTTTGTGTGATTTGGAACGGCATTACAAGTTCAGTAAATTTCCCTGAAACACTGGGAAATTTTGTATGTAGGGATGGTTGTTTGATTCGTTTAAGGTTTTGTCTATATATTGTCAGAATAAATCCTAAGTTACGAGATTGGTGGTGTCACACCGTTTGCAGAAGGATATCGTGCAATGATTCCTGTGGCCTGATGCAAACTAAATTCAGGAGAAGAAGGTAACACAGAAATACTGACTTGACAAAACCTTCGTTAACTATTTATCACATACAAACTTCTTAGAGTCTTCCCAATTCTGACTTCAAATGGTTTAGTGAGAAATCATTACTAGTAAAGGACTGTTAAGAGAATTATTTCGGGGATACACAGTTCTCCTCGAGCGAGTGCCACAGAAATAGTAGAAAACCTCAATGGGCAGTCAATTAAAGAAGAAATCTACTAATTCACAAGAAACACTTCATAAAATTCCAGGAAGCGTTTTCTCTAGTTTAATCTATCAATATTTTAAAGCAATAATGCCTGTTAATCGAAACATGAAATAGTTTTTCAGAGACTCTTACTAGTAAAAAAAAAGTGTAGGCTTATTAGATTATTTAATGAAGTAACATGTTTCGAGGTATAATAATCTCATCTTGAGGCTACAACGACAGTACAAACACCTGATCTGCATTCATATTTGTTCATAAGGATTGGGTCTCTTTTTGTGGTGTATACAGAAATTGAGGCAAATGAATGGTTCTATTATCAATGTCAGTTTTATATCCACAAACTATATGCAAACAGCATGCTGGGTGCTGAAAAATATTCATAGAGTAAAAAAGATAGATTTTCTTGAGATCGCTACTAGTCACAATATTTGTTGATTAGTTAGATTATTTAACGATGAAACATGTTTCGAGGTATAAATCTGATCTTCAGGCTAGGATGACAATACTGTCGTGTGTTCAATTGTCTCCATTTTTGAACACACTGTCATAAGACAGCCACTTATTATCAAAAAGATGACCGCAGCACATGCCAAGATTACTGAGGGGAGCATTAATATATAGCCTATGTGTAATTCTGTTAAACGTTTTCGAATTGCCATTGTAGCCTGATGGTGAGGTTTATGTTTCGAAACATATTGCATCATTTAATAATTTAACTAATCAACAACTTTTGTGATTGGTAGCGATATTTGAACAACCCTTCCATACTATCAATATTTTACAGCACTCAGCATGCTGCTCGCATAGAGTTTGTGAATATAAGAAATAAAACATTTATAACAGAATCATACAGGTAGAAAGGAACATTAAGAAACTTTAATGTATTCTACATTGTTGTCCGCCAACCACATTTCACTGATATGCTGAGAACATAAATAGACGTAGCTGCAGTAGTAGCAATATCTAAAATACATTACGAAACAATTATCATGACTGCTTTGAATTTGCGTGCATGACGGTTTTCGCTACGAGCTGCTGCCATCGCAAACTTCTCGGGTTTTTAACTGCGAAGTTTCACAGGATTTAAGCGATATTTTCGAAAAAAAGGGAAGAGTTTCTCCCTCTCTTTTACTGCAGGGGGTCATTGTTGATATCACGTCGAGAACTCGTTACGAAATGACGCAATTGTTAGCCTGAGAAGCTGTTATATTCAATGGCTCTGATCTTCTGTAGCTGTAAAACAAGTAAACCACCACAATTAAGATATGGATGGAATCTGAGTACTAAAATAGATAAGCGAATGTCGAAATATGCCATATACCTCACACCGTACAATATACAAAAGCAAGAAGATATAGCATCTTTCTAATTCCAGAAGTCCCCCACGTAAACACAAGTAAAGGCAGAGACTATCACATTCAGCTAGTGTCTGCAACCCTTGTGCCAAAAACCACATCTTAAAAACAGAACATATTTTTCCTTGCAAAACGAAAGCCTATATTTGTTTGCTAGAGCATACTTTAGGCCTAAAATCCACGCGCTAATGCTTGAAATATAAATCTCTTTTTCAGGCGACACATAGTTTCTTCAGATACCGGGGGCACAAAGTTATTTGTAGGATTTCAGAAAGCATAGTACAGTAATATAATAGAGTACATTATAATACAGTAGTATGTAATAGTTATGGAAGTAAGGTACAGGTTAAGAAAATTTCATTTGCCATCACATTCTAAAGTCATAATGTTTCAATAGGCGTATTTGTATGACTTTCAGAATAAAAAGAAATGACTACTAAAATTTCTCTGCAATTATGAAACATGTATGAGTCCTATGAGAAAGAAAAAAAAAACTCTATGCCTTGCAAAGATACTCCCCACCACTAAATATATATTATATCAGATTTCTGACGTAGATTGGACGCCCATAATTTTTCATAAACAGTTCAAGATATCTAAACAAAATTTTCACTATATGATGTAGCACAAACGTTATGTATATCTTGACTGTGGTATAATGTACGATTGAGACAAAGATGTAGAAAATGAAGTGGACAAGTTCAGTAATATTTGTAGAAAGATCAGCAGATATCTGAAAAATAAAACTCATAAAATTAAGAGATTTAAGTTTTGTAAGACTGCTATACTGCTTACATTTTACTATGAAAAAGAGTCATGAGTTGTAAATAAGAAACACATTTTCACAGTACGGAGACAAGGTTTCGAAAAAGTGCCAAAAAGTGTAAAAGAAGAGAAGTACTTGTATTAAAAAGGAACGAGATAAACGTAACGACAAAGAAAAGCCGGAAGAAAACAAGAGAAGGTGGAAGGAATATTTACAACTTCTGAAGCCTAAAATATTATCAGTAAAAATAAAGAAATACAAACGAAAAGGTAAACGAAACCCTGGAAGAGCGAGAACATGACGGGAACAGCCTAACGCGACAAGTGAAGAATAAGAAGAAACTTATATATATTGCCGTGGCCGTTAGCTGTCATTAGCTGGTAGCTTCTAAAATCAGGACTGTTTTGATTTAACACTGAAACGTGCTAGCTGGGAGAATGAAATCTGTTGACATAGCAGGCACAATTTCAGTCCTTTCTTTTACACTGAATCTGCATATATGACTGATTTCAGCCTTAAACTTCCGAGCTGTCAGAAAAAGTGCTGTATTTCATTTAAAAATCGTATTTGCTTGCAGCTACATCTACATCTACATGGCTACTCTGCAATTCACATTTAAGTGCTTGGCAGAGGGTTCATCGAACCACAATCATCACAATTTTCAGTAGGTTAAAGTTAAGAGTATTAACAATCCAAAAAAAAAAATAATCGTCCCTTCGCGTAACAGCACTTTGCGACATCTTGAAGAGTTCATGAATGTTTTGAACGGTCAATGTCACATATGACACTCTGTATTCATAACGAAACTACTCAACATCCATCCGTTCAAAATGGTTCAAATGGCTCTGAGCACTATGGGACTCAACTGCTGAGGTCATTAGTCCCCTAGAACTTAGAACTAGTTAAACCTAACTAACCTAAGGACATCACAAACATCCATGCCCGAGGCAGGATTCGAACCTGCGACCGTAGCGGTCTTGCGGTTCCAGACCATCCATCCGTCTCGATGTATTGCGTAGTGAATATGACATCATACTGTCTCCTTTCTTCTTCCATATTCCACTCGGGCGAAACTTCATTATATATTTTAAATTTTCCGGCATAGATATCTAGCGATTTTAGTAAAACATAAAATAAACGGCGCAGTGTTTACAATACTGAGCAAGAATGTTGCAGGGCGTTCCTGTAGTAAGATTTGCTGTACAGTAGAATGGTCGTCGGACACGAAACATCCTCTCCATCTGTTTCAGCTGGAAGTGATGTCTGCCATGTCCTCGATAAGGTTCCATTAAGTTCCCTACAGAAGAGGTTATCCTGCCCCATCATAGCATTTAGGCACTTTTCCGAATAGAGTTCCAGCAAATATCCAAAAACGCAAATGGTGCTTATAAATCAAAAGCACAATATTGGCTGTGTTCTACAAGATTAATTTATTTAGTTAACCGGGTTTTGGCTTACAAGGTCACATCAGACTTTAACTGACTATCGCGCCTAGGAAGTTCCAATATTCGTAAACAACACTGTAAAAGATGTTACTGCACTTCCACACGAACACACAGCAAATATAATTTTTGACAGTGCGGTGCTATCCAATTAAAAAGACAAAAAGTTGAAACGTAAATAAACACAGAGGAAGCAAAGCAGGAAAAACATTAACACTAAACTCTTAAAAATAGTGCCTATATAATAATTTAAATAGGTTTAACAATCCCGATAAAATAAAATTAGTACTTGTTAACAGTTGGAAATTGATACAGGAACAGAGTAGAAGATAGTATTGACAGTTTTAACAAAGGAATATATCGAGTGGACAGGCAACCACAATAAAATACATAAAAAATACAGCAAAATGGAGTAACAGAAAGGAACAGACCATGTGCGAAGCATTAGAAAACTCTGAGCCTTATGTAAAACTTAGAAGAGGGGAAGCATGTACTGAGCATGTACTGAGTGATGTTCACAGCTCTTAGACACAGCTCCATGACCTATACTTAGCCAACGAAGGCCAAAAACGTACCTTATCGGATGACCTGGATATCAACAAACATCTGGCCCACATAGCTGATTTAGTATTAAATGATCAAATGCAATTTTGTATACCCCACCATTGACTAGCACTTGTGTCTTATCTTTACTGCTGAAAATACACTGGACTGTGGTGTTCCTCACATAGTAGGAAATCCTGTAATTGCAGAATTACAGTGTTTTTGCTACACTCTGAGACACCCTCCTGTACATAGGATTGTATGCGACTTCCTGCAGATTGTGAAAGGAGCAGCAGAGGGGCATAGGGAAGGGGTGTAACGTTCACTTTCTTTTTCCGACGCAAGATGTTGTCCATCAGAACAAGATTGTAGCCACTGGCTGGGCCAATAAATTCTATTAGGTCCAACTTCACTTTGAAATTTTGTTCGGACGTGGAAACAGATACGAGACTGTGCACCATCGATTGAAAAACTAAATGTTTGTGTGTTACTGGGTGTTGCGAGCAAGAAGATATTACTGTGTCAACAGTTGTAGTTTTTCTATAAAGTTTTGAAAAAATATGTTTGTATACTAATGTCAATAGTTAGATTTAGGAAGTTTATCGATTTGTTGTCAATTGCGAACTGTAAATTTATTATTAATTTATATGCTGACTGTTCAAACCATTATGAAAAATGTATCGAGCTTTCATGTAGTGCTCTATCCACATACGCGTTATATCGACTTCATATTTGAACCATTACTTAATACTTGCACCTAAATATTTTTTAATACAAAAATGTTGTTCGGAATAGTTCATGAATATTTCAACAAAAAAAGGAGCAAACACTGTTTGTACAGAGTCCCTAGGAACTAGAAACAGTTTTTTGCTACGCATGTCTCAGTGGGCAGTCTTAAATGATTCAGTTCCACAGTGTTAATATTGGACCTTTACATCAACTCTGTCAGAATATCAACACAATCTCATACCTAGGACATGTATCACAGAGTGTAGCAAAAATACTGAAATTCTGCAACTACAGGGTATCGTACTATGTGAGGAACATCGCCGCCGAGTGTATTTTCAATAACAAAGATAAGATCCAATTAGAGGCTTACAGTGTGGTATATAAAATCACTTGCCCTGATTGTGGTAAGTTTTGCATAGGATAGACAATCAGAGGTATAGCAATTAGGTTGGCTGAACATGAACGTAGCTGGAGGTTGCAGAATTATGGTTCAAATGGCTCTGAGCACTATGGGACTTAACATCTATGGTCATCAGTCCCCTAGAACTTAGAACTACTTAAACCTAACTAACCTAAGGACAGCACACAACACCCAGCCATCACGAGGCAGAGAAAATCCCTGACCCCGCCGGGAATCGAACCCGGAAACCCGGGCGTGGGAAGCGAGAACGCTACCGCACGACCACGAGATGCGGGCTGCAGAATTATGGCTCCACATTTAGTGAGCATGTATACAGGCTACCAACCACAGTGCCATGTCTTCCAGTCAATAAACAAAATCCAAAACTTTAACCCATAGGAAGGCCTGGATATCAACAAGCATCTGGCCTGGAAATCTGGAAATTTGTGGTAAGGTGTTACGGGACCAAACTGCTGAGGTCATCGGTCCCCAAGCTTACGCACTACTTCATCCACCTTTATCTTACGCTACGGACAACACACACCACCCACGCCCTTGGGAGGACTCGAATCTCCGACGGGGGAAGCTGCCCGGACCGTCACAAGACGCCTAGACCGCGCGGCTACCCCGCGCGGCCATCTGGCCTGATTTAGTATTATATGACCAAACGCATCTCAGTACTAAAGAACAGCTTGAAGCTAGTACAAAATATTTTAACAAAATATGCATAATGGCGTCACAAGATAAAATATGCTATTTTTTACCACATAACGATATATCTTTTTTTTGGCACATTTTACACCATTCTCTTTGTGTTCATTTTGGTTACAACTAGTGTTTATATATCATCTCGAAACTGTAGTTTTTTTTTTACAACTGTAGATGGCAATAACATGCTGAAACAGGTAGTGCGAATGTTTCTAGTAAAATGGCTCTGAGCACTATGGGACTCAACTGCTGTGGTCGTAAGTCCCCTAGAACTTAGAACTACTTAAATCTAACTAACCTAAGGACATCACACACATCCATGCCCGAGGCAGGATTCGAACCTGCGACCGCAGCTGTCGTGCGGTTCCAGACTGTAGCGCCTTTAACCGCTCGGCCACTTCGGCCGGCCCTTTCTAGTAATTAGGTGAGCTTGACATAATGACTTATTTATATGAACATTTAGGAGGTCCCACACCTCAACTTGACCATAAATCAACTCTACTAGCTGGTGACGGAAATACCACACCCTGTTTCGTCAACCTGATTTTAACAGTGACGATTGAGTTCGCCGGTGAACAAACATTAAATAGTGAAATTTTTAGAAGTTTGCCACGAGACAGTTGGACCCATAGTAAATTATAAATTTAAAGTCTGTAACTATATCAGGCTGCGATAACACTCTCAGTTAGTTTCAGTTAGCATTACGGATGGGGAAAACCGACCAGTTAAAAGCGATACAGTTACTTTAGTTCTGAATAATCATTATTTTTCGGTATTTCTTTGATCTAGGTTACAACACTCTTTTTTACTAATAACAGAGTAAAATAACCGAAATATCAATTAGCCCTAGCAGCAGTGCTAAAATTTTTCGTTTCGAAATCAAAGTTTTATTTTTATTCGCAAAATTTGCATTGGTTTGAATATTGCTTTATTAGAGAAAATGGGAAAAGTGACCAGTTTTATTTTTAAAAAATGCCGACAGAAGCGAACAACAAATACATTGCATCAAAACTGGTGCATAACTACTGAGACCATGTCCTTGTTGCCGCGTGTCGTGACTTGAGGTGTGCGTGTGCGTGCCGTGTGCAAGACTTCATCCACCTGCTCTTTGCGGTCATTTCTCGCTGTCGTCGCCGGACATTCGGTGTATTGCAGAATGGCGCCAACTCTAGTGCGGAAATATTTCTCGAAGTGACGTAGCAATGATGTGAAATGCTTCATTTCCTTTAAAAGATTAAAGATTTGTCTGCCATTTCTATGAAATAATAAAAGAGGACGGAAATTATGGTAACAGTAATAAATTAAAAACTTAAAAAGTCACTCACAATATACAATAAAAATAGAAAGTATCTGAGCTGCTGCTTATCTGTACATAATATGCTTTTATCTCCTTGTAGCCTTAAAAACCGACAGCTGAACACGAAAAACAGCGTCCTTAAACCTCATTTTTCACCCTTTAACACTGACTTTTCGTAATGTCCAAATAGTGGTTCGAATCCCCTATTAGAACATTATTTTTGAGCAGAGCTTCAAAAAATTATAATCAATAGGACACTGAAGATTTTTTGTATTATTCAACCACTTCTCACTTTTAGAGAATATCAACAAATGGCGTAAGGAATTAGTTTTCTTTTATTTGTCTATTCAATTTAATATTCGATTCTTCGTACCCTGAAAGTGAGAGAGTCAACATTTTCCAGACTATGTTCGATTTCTACGTTTATTACAGAAAAAAAAGGAACAAAAAACCGAAAATCTGTTATTTCAGGAACCGGTTATTTTGAGCAGTTTTAACAGTCAGGTGAAACTGGCGTGGGAAAAACCTATATAACCGAAAACCAGTTGTTTCAGTAATAATCGCCATCCCTACGTTAACACTATAAGTGCGCTCCGCGGCTTCGAGTATTGGAATGACGTACTAGTGTAGTTCTAAGTAATGGTAATTTGTCAGAACACTCTTGGAATCTTCATCCCAACTAAAAATTAGGGGTGACTAAAGATAAACTGGACGTAGTATATATTTGTGCCAGTCGCAGCCACAGAGAAACTGTCTTTTTTAAATTTTTTTCAAGGTACTTAACTGAACTCTGAACAGAAATTGCGAAATGGTCTCGGGTAAGCCGAGGACAACAGTCAAGGACGGCGCTCCATTTCTTCCAACTCGGTTGTATTTGACAGAAGCTAGAAGCTTAGTAGGTGTTCGAAAAAGAAGGAAGATGGGAAAATATGATTAATGTCTCCTTGACGACGAGCTCATTAGAGAAAGAGCGCTATCTCTAACTGAGAAAGAATGGGGTAAGATATCGGTTGTGGCACTTCTCGTTGGTACTGTCCCCGATATTCACCTTAACTGACATAGGCAGACCACGAAAACCTGACTATAGATGGCCACTCATTCCACATACAATTCCAGTGTATTTTTCGCTCCAGCGTCTCAGTCGTGTATACATTGCTCACGGTGTCAATACGTGCATTGTGCGTGATTCGCTCGGGTTTCCATCTCGTCATCTTATCAACAATAAAGGGAATAATCTCATTCCTTTTCTTTTCCCTTATTAGTATAACTTGTAGTTATCTGAAGACTTTCCATGTTGCTACAGTTTGGTCTCAAACTCCAAATAAAACTGAAGGACGTTTTTGAAACTAATGATACACGATATAAACAACTGTACGCAACCTTTAAAAAATTGGACATCAGAAAACAGGTAAATAAGAGTAATGTGCAAACCTACAGTGTCTGAATTTGAATTCATGAAGCTTTTACTGCAAAGCTGTATTCGTTGGTCGTGACAGTGTGCATATTCTCCAATACAGAAAACTTTCAGATTCCTAAGAGTCATCACAAATAGTATGATACCAACACTAAGCAAGAGAATATTCTCATACCAGGTGTGAAACCTTAATTATACCTAAAATGTTATCGAAAGTCCCCATATTTACCGTGTAGTGCTGATTCGATTTCTGCAGATTTCTATAAGTCGAAATCGGTGACTCATGGAGTACGTGCAGTGTAGATTACAATGAAACTATCCTAAAGGATTTTAGTCATTATTGGTGGAGACGCGCATTAAACCATGACAATTCAATTCAGTTTTATTTGACACTTTCAGAAGGTAAATATTTTCAACATTTCGCGACCCTGTCAGCAACTGTATAAATATTAATTTTAATTTTACAAACCAACAGCCTCAGTTGCAAAGATTACATAGTTTTCCCTAGGTTTCAGTCGGGATAACCCAACCTTCTTCAGAATAAAAGTAACTACCGTTTGTCAATAGCGGACATCATCAAGCTAAAACTACAAATCCATAAATTATCGTCAGACTGTAAAAACTTATCTGAAACTGCCTCGGCCCCACTTCGCGACCGCGATGCGGTAGCCACGAGTGCTGTACTTCTTGTGTACCAATTATAGAGGTTATAACTGAAATACCAAGCGATGGCTCTAAGTACGTCATACAGTCATACTGAACTGACCTTGTACAGATTTGAATACGGTATACAGTGCTGGAACACAAAGTAAATTCTTACAAAATTGTAAAATTAAATATAATCAGCTCTGACGCCTCAAGAATGATTTAGACTACTCGAAAGCATAGTTTGATCATAAAGTACGGCAGTAGTTAGCCCGCTCGGTTGACCGTGCGGTCTGACGCACGGCTTTCCGGGCGGGAAGCAGCGCCGGACCCCGGCACGAATCCGCCCGGAGGATTTGTGTCGAGGTCCGGTGAGCCGGCCAGTCTGTGGATGGTTTTTAGGCGGTTTTCCATCTGCCTCGGCAAATGCGGGCTGGTTCCCCTTATTCCGCCTCAACTACACTATGTCGGCGATTGCTGCGGAAACAAGTTCTCCACGTACGCGTACACCACGATTACTCTACCACGCAAAGTATGTACATACAAAGTCTTTGTATGTACCAAAACATGTGGTGCGTGGTTGGAATGATCTCAGCGACAAATCTAAAGTGTACAGTGAGAATTATTACGTGTGCAACAACGAGGATGCAGTGGAAATGCATTTACATCGATTGGATGAACGTTATGGAAACAATCACTCGAAACCGACGTTTCACGACAATTAATCTATAAAAAAACACAACAAATGTCAGAAAGAAAGCATGTAAACCGTCTGATGATGAATCGCAACGATTCGAAACCGGTAACGGTTTCCTTTGAATAAAGGAACTCAAAGTAAATTTGTGGCTGGTTGCTGTCATTACACCATCAACATTTGTCTTCAAAAACAGCCACGGTCTCCAACATGTCATCATATGACAAAATTGCAAGAATAGCTTTGCTTGGTTACAGCGATGACAATGATTTTGTGACTTCTACATTTACAACAGAGCACATTTACGAAAACAGAGTAGCCTAGTGGAACGATGCCCAGGGCACTAGCCTAACAGTGAGGATGGGATCTACTGCTGCACGCGTGGCGAGGTACGTCATCTGGTGACGTCACATGTTTAGCATTGGTCATCCACTTTTGAGGTATTTTCCGACGTTTGTGGCCTCATGTGTCTTATGTTACATTACTTGTCTCAGCGTCATCTACGTTTTTTGAACGTTAATAAGAATCACCCTATACATGCTTTAAAATGGCAAACGTCCGAAGTTGTAATCGCTACTAATAAATTCACTGACAGCCATAAGCGGTACTTATCAAGTTGAATTATGGCCGACTCCGGCAAAGCAATTGTACATAAGTTAGCTGTTTCATGTATTTCACATACTACGTTAAACAAGTAACAGTATCGCTCCGATTCGACTCACAGCCGATTTTAAAGCATTATTAGTCAAAGGACGATCTCGTGGAATAAAAAACCGTAAAGCATTTCTACCGAATATTTATTTGCAGACAACTAGTTCCGGTCAATCGACCATCTTCAAATCTAGTAATAACACTGCAACAAGTTTAAGGAAGATTCCTTGACGTCACATACACAGCTGTTTTAGTTGCTGCAATTGGCACATACACTACTGTCTGTTACCGCATACATTTTCCAGCAGCCACCAAGTGCAGAAATCGATAGTCCAATACAGTAGTAAGCATAGCGTCCGATAAAACTGACGCATCTGTACAGACAGTAAAAAATATTGACACCAACTTGATTCCAGTATTACAGAAAGAGAAGAAGAAGTAGATGAAGATGAGATGGGCGATGTGATACGGCGAGAAAAATATGACAGAACACAGAAGACCTAAGTCGAAACAAAGCACCCGCAGTAGACGAGATAGCCTCAGTATCATTGAGAATCTTGGGGGAGCCAGCCATTACAAAACTATACCACCTGGTATGCAAGAAATATGACACAACCAAAATGCCCGCAGAGCTAAAAATAAAGTAACAATTCTTACTCCGATGAAGGAAGGTGCTGACAGTTGTGAATATTACCGAACCATCAGTGTTATAAGTCAAGGTTGCAGAATACTGACTCAAATGATTTACAGAAGAAATTAGTAGAAGCCAACTTCTGGGAAGATCAGTTTGGGTTCAAGAGAAAAGTTGTAACACGTGAGACAATAATAACCCTACGACTTAACTGACAAGAAAGACTGAAGAAGGATGAAACTGCATTTACATAATTTGCAGATTTACTTAAAGCTTCTGACAACGTTGACTGGAATACGCTCTTTGACACTCTGAAGTTAGTATGGGTAAAATAGAGGAACCGAAATGTTATCTACAACTTGTACAGAAATATGATTGCAGCTATACGGGTCGAGGTAAGGGAAGCAATAGCTGGGAAGGGAGTAAGAGAGGGTTGTAGTCTCTCCTACATGTTATTTAATTTGTACATTGATCAAGCGCTAAAAGAAAACAAGTTGAAGATTAAGAGGATTAAAGTTCACGGAAAAGAAAAAGAAGTTTGAGGCTTGCCGATGATATTGTAATTCTTTTATAGACAGCAAAGGACTTCGATGGAACAGATAGCGTATTGAAAAGATATTGTAGGGTGGACAGCAACAAAAGTAAAACAAAGGTAACGGACTGTATTCGAAGTGAATCATCTGATGCTGAGGTAATTCGTTTAGGAAATGAGACACTAAAGAATATAGATGAGTTCTGCTATTTGGACAGAAAAATAACTGACAGTGGTCAAAACAGAGGAGACGTAAAATCCACACTGCCAATAGCAAGAAAAACATTTTTGAGAAAGAAAACAATGTTTGCATGGAGCATAAATTTAAGTGTTAGAAAGTATTTTCAGAAAGTATGGAGTGTACGCACAGTTCTGGCAACAAGAGAACTTCCTTTTCTTTTCTTTTTTTTTTTTTTTTTTTTGTCGTTCCTTCGTTGCTTCAAAATTCGGGGAGGTAGGTTCCTTCCTTTGCAACTAAATGAAAGGCAGTTCATTTTTTGCTATACGCCTTTCTCTTCCATTATTCCATAATTTATGAAGAATCTTAAGCGGCCTGTCGAATATATTACGTGGTACTTACAAGGATGTTAATATGTTACATTTTCTGATGTTACTCTCTTGTTTTTCGAGCTAGAAATAACTTTTACAACACAAGTTTCGTGAGGATAAGTAACACCGAACGATGATCTAACTTCATGAACCTTGTTTCTGAGTCTAAAACAAAAGAGTAACTTGAGAAAATGTAACATAGAACATACTTGTAACTACTACGTAACGCATTTAATACGTATTACAGGCCACTGAAGATGTTACATAAATAAAAGAAGCGAAACGCGATGGCAAAAAAACAAACTGTCCTTCATTTAGCTGCAAAGACGGAACATACCTCCATGAGAACATAAGAGTTTGAAATGTATTGCTGCAGAAGAGTGCTGAAGACTAAATGGGTAGATCGAGTAACTAATGAGGAGTACTGAATATAACAGAGGAAAAATGAAATTTACGGTACTGCTCGACTAAAAGAAGGTATCGGTTGATAGCACCCTTCAAGAGGAGTCAATGCATCATCAGTTTCGTAATGGAAGGAAGAGAAAGGGGGGGTGGGGAAGGAGGTAAAAATTTTATAGGGAGAGCAGTAAGTAGTTTCAAAGGTGTGTAGGATGCAGTAGTTATGCAGAGATGAGAGGCTTGCATATAAAATACAAGTGTGGAGAGCTGTACCAAACGAGTCGATGGGTGCTACACCTACATACATATTCCGCAAGGCACTGTACGGTGAATGGCGGAGGATACCCTGAATCACTACTAACCAATTCCTTTCCTGTTCCACTAGCAAACAGAGCGAGAGAGAACGACTGTCTATATACCTCCGAACGAGCTCTAACTTCTAGTATCTTTTCTTCGTGGTCCTTACACACAGTGTATGTTGGCGGCAGCAGAATCATTTTGCAGTCAGCTTGAAATTCCGGTTCTCTAAATTTTCTCTATAGTGTTCCTCGAAAAGAACGTCGCCTTCCCTCCAGGGATTCCCATTTGAGTTCCCGAAGCATCTCCGTAACGCTTGCGTGTTGTTCGAACCTACCGGTAACAAATCCAGCAGCCCGCCTCTGAATTGTTTCGATTTCTTCATTTAATCCGACCTGGTACGGATCCCAAATACTCGAGCAGTGTCTTGTATGCGGTCTCCCTTCCAGATATGAACCACACTCCCCGAAAATTCTATCAGTAAATCAAAGTCGACCATTCGTCTTCCCTAGCACAGTCATCATATGCTCGTTATATCTCATACCACATTGCAACGTTACGCCCAGATACTACAGTACTAATACTGTATCCAAATATTACTGGTATTTTATCCTACTCATCTGCAATAACTTACATTTCCCTACAGTCAGACCCAGCTGCCATTCATCACGTCAACTAGGGATTTTGTCGAAGCCAACTTGTATCCTCCTACAGTTATTCATCTTGGACACTTTCCGTACACGACAGCATCATCAGGAAACAGCCCCTGACCGCCAGGTTCTTATCACACTTCCCTGTGGCACTCCTGGCGATACCCTTTTCTCTGATGAGCACTCGCCGTCGAGGGCAACATAATGGGTTCTGTTACTTAATAAGTCTTTCAGCCACTGACATATCAGGGAACCTATTTTATACGTTCGTATCTTCGCTAACAGTCTTAAGGGGGGTAGGACGTCAAACGGTCCGACTTGGAGCAGGAGAGGCATCTCAGGACATTTTAATTTCCAGTGTCTATACTTTTACAAACAAAAGTCATAAAACTTTGTCAGCATCACCAGGAAGGATTCAGGATTCACACCCATTGCAGTGGACGTTCGAAAACATAACAAAATATTTTTTTTTACGTGCGAAATTTCATCATTTTTTTCACTTACTAATTGCTGCATTTGTTGCTACATGTACACTTTTCTTCATAAGTTTCAGAGATTGTTCGATGAATTTTGCACAGCATACGTACCATACTCACAGGTGTATGAAACTCTAGAATTTATTTAATTTATGAAAAAACGAATGAACTGTTATATTTTAAACTTCATGTTTAGAAAAAACACAAATTTTCTAGTTAATTACCTCAATTTTTACCACAGTTTTTAATAGATTTGCAAAATTCTAGAGTTTCATACACCTTTAAGTATGAAACTTCCTGGCAGATTAAAACTATCTGCGCATATCAGCGCACACTGCAGAGTGAAAATCTCATTCTGGACCTTTAAGTATGGTTTGTATGCTGTGCAAAATTCATCGAAGAATCTCTCTTACTTATGAAGAAAAGTGTACCTATAGCAACAAATGCCGGCCGCGGTGGCCATGCGGTTCTGGCGCTGCAGTCCGGAACCGCGGGACTGCTACGGTCGCAGGTTCGAATCCTGCCTCGGGCATGGGTGTGTGTGATGTCCTTAGGTTAGTTAGGTTTAAGTAGTTCTAAGTTCTAGGGACTTATGACCTAAGATGTTGAGTCCCATAGTGCTCAGAGCCATTTGAACCATTTATAGCAACAAATGCTGCCATTAGTAAGTGAAAAAATGACGAAATTTCACACGTAAAAAAATTACTTCGTTATGTTTTATAACTTCCACTGCTATGAGTGTGAATTCTGAATCCTTCCTGGTGATGCTGACAAAGTTTTATGAATTTATTTGTAAAAGTATAGACACTGGAAATTGAAATGCCCTGTGGTGCCTCTCCCGCGCCAAGTCGGCCCGTTTGACGTCCTACCCCCCTTAAGATTGAAGACCACTACACTACCACCAAAAACAACAACAACAATAACAACAAAAGCCAACTGTCGGTTGTTCCGCCACGTAATTCATTAAACACTCTGAAGTCGTGCTGCAGTGTTTACAGAAAACGTTATTAATCAGAGCAGCGACAAAATAATCTGTAACGGACAGGCATTTAAGGAAAGACTACGAACCGAGCGAGGTGGCGCAGTGGTTAGACACTGGACTCGCATTCGGGAGGACGACGGTTCTAATCCCGCGTCCGGCCATCCTGATATAGGTTTTCCGTGATTTCCCTAAATCACTCCAGGCAAATGCCGGGATGGTTCCTCTAAAAGGGCACAGCCGACTTCCTTCCCCATCCTTCCCTAATTCGATGAGACCGATGACCACGTTGTCTGGTCTCCTTCCCGAAACAACCAACCAACCAAAGACTGCGATCTCGCTGTAAGCAAAGTGGAGCGAGGAGAGCGCTGGATGCTGTGGCGTTGCAGCGGCAGCGACGGTGGCGGCGCGGCGCGGCTGGTTGGACGTTACCTGCTTTGTGGAGCAGACAGCCGAATTACGGCAACGAGCTCGCCGCTCGCCGCTTGCCGGTACGGCGCAGGGCGCACAGCGAGCAATTTAGAGCGGCGGCCGAGCGTGCAGAGGTGAGGCACGGCCGCGGAGCGCGGCGAGGCCAGACTGCGGGCCCTGCCGCCAGGTAACTCACCCCGCAAAACACACCAATTTAAGAATCACGACTTTGACAGCTGGGATGCGCGCCTCCCAGCTCGGCCCGCCTGTCACTGGCGAGCCGCCGTCCCCCTGGCGCACGCACCCAGCTCGCTAAACGCTTCCTCAACGCGTTTCCGCTCGCCTGTGAACGACACGTTTATGGAATACTCACGCGGAATTCAAAAGTCAGGAGAATTCTCCGAACACTCAGACTGATAATTTATCACACATTTGCATAGTGACACACGTTACGCATCGTTTCCGAGAACTAGGACTGTTGACATTTTTAAAAATATCGGGAATTCGATGTATCGATATTTAAAGAAATAACATCATCGCCCCGCGATATATTAGTATATCGACAGGAAAAAGATATCGGCATCACTGCCTATAAAAATATCGGCTGCACACTGTAAATATACTGCCGGTTTTAGAGCTGTACTTTTAAGTACTCATTTATTGTAAGATATTCTCTACTCAACAACCTAGCAGCCTGCTTATCCCCATTAAAGCATGAATTGAATGGAAAACGATGCGCGTTCACGCTTGGCGATAACAACTTTGCTAACAATGGTAACTGCGTGTAAATGGCACAGTAAAATGTGTCCGATGGGCCTGTCATTCGGTTTTGTCACATATCGGCTTTGTCTGGAACACTACATGTCGACTTATCTGTTTATTTTTTTATTTTTTTTATATTTCTGCAAACAACAGCGACCTAGCAGTTGTATTGTCAAAACTGCGAGGTGAAGTTAAACGTTGCAGTTTCTGTTCGTAGCGACAAGCGGCTATTACGTCAGAATTTCCCCTCACACAAGACCAATCTTGTCATTTAGATTTTTGTTCATCATTTTCAGCAACTGTTTTTGAAGAATGCGAAGAAATAGCACACTAGTTGCGTTAAAAATTGTTTTTTGCGTTAAAAATTGTTTTTTAACGGAACTGTTCTGTTGTTCCTTCACATCAGAAATCTTGTTATTCCATTCACCTCTTCCCTACCCCCCTCCCCCCTCCCTGTAGTCGTACTTCTTCTTTGTGCCTCTTATACATGCTTCATACAGTCAAAGAAAAAGAATGGACGGGACGAAAGCTCAGAAAGTAGTAAGACTCCTACACACAGAGAAGTAAAAATATGCTCTATTTCAATTTCATAAGAACAATTTCAAATATGTACCGAAAATTGCGAAAAAATACAATATTAAATAAAAGTATCGGCGCTCGATACTGGTATTTCAATATCGATATATCGATGTAAAGTGAGAAGATTATGGTCGTTAAATATCGATACGATATGGAGAAATATCGAGGAATATTTTAGCAACAGTCCTACCGAGTACCTGTCCCCCATCTCTCTATTCCCAACCGGCCGCTGTGACAGAGCGATTCTAGGCGCTTCAGTCCGGAACCACTCGCCTGCCACGGTTGCAGGTTCGAATTCTGCCTAGGGCATGGATGTGTGTGATGTCCTTAGGTTAGTTAGGTTTAAGTAGTTCTAAATCTAGGAGACTGATGACCTCAGGTGTTAAGTCCCATAGTGCTTAGAGCCATTTGAACCATCTATTCCTCAACGGTAGACAAATACCTTTCCTTCCTCTCCGAAGTACTACGATGTTTTATTTGATGCTTACACAACCAGTCGTGGATCAAGGGCTCGGTTTTGGGGGAGGAGGAAGAACTGAAATTTGCTACTAGTTCTGTCTCCAGCCACAAATATAATTTATGCTCAAGGATTATAACGTTTCTTGAACACGAAAATCTCTTCTCTAAACGTCACCATGGGTTTCCCAGAGATCTTGCAATAATCTGCTCGCTTTGTTCCTCCCAGAGATCCATAGTGCTGTTGACAACAGTGCTCAGGTAGATGCCGTGTTTCTCCATTTCAGGAAGGCATTTGACACTGCCCCTACTGCGGTCTAGTGCAAAAAACACGATCTTTCCGAGTATCGGATTAAATTTGCGACTGGATTCAAAACTTCTTTGCAGACTGAACTCAACACGTCGCTCTTAATGGAAAAAAAAATTGAAAGATGTAAAGATAATTTCCGGGTCACGTCAAGGATGTCTGATAGGACAGTTACTGTTTACAACGTACATAAACGATCTAGTAGTAAGCGCCGGAAGCTCTTACTGTTCGCACATGATGCGGTTGTCTATAAGTAAGGAGCAACTCCAGAAGACAGTACAGCTCTGCAGAATGACATGCAGAGGATTAATGATTGGTGCAGGCACTGGCAATTGACCTGAACGTAAATAAACGCAATGTACTGCGCATACATTGGAAACGAAATCCACTGCTGCGCAACTATACTACTGATGACAGTATCCACCGAAAAATATCTAGGAGTAACTATCCACAGCCAACTTTAATGGAATGATGACAGACTCAAAAAATGGTTCTAATGGCTCTGAGCACTATGGGACTCAACTTCTGAGGTCATTAGTCCCCTAGAACTTAGAACTAGTTAAACCTAACTAACCTAAGGACATCACAAACATCCATGTCCGAGGCAGGATTCGAACCTGCAACCGATGACATACTCAGATTCATAGGAAAAATCTTAAGGAAAAGTAACTGATCCAAGAAGGAACTGGCTTACAAGGCTCTTGTTCGACCGGTTCTTGAGTACTGTTCATCAACTAGGGACTCTTAGTGGGTACGATGGATAAGACTGAGTTAAGTGGTAGAGAAAATCCAACGAAAAGCGGCACGTTTCGTCACGGGATCGTTTAATCTGCGCGACAGCGTTACAGAGATACTCCACTAACACAAGTGACAGACGTTACAAGAGAGGCGTTGTGTGTCACACAGAAGTTTAGTACTGAAATTTAGAGAGAGAAATTTCCGGGAAGAGTCGGAAACATATTACTTCCTCCCACATACATTTCACGAAATGACTACGACGAGAAAATCCGAGAAATTAGAGCTAATACAGAGGCTTACGGGCAATCATTCTTCCCACGCGCCATTCGCGAGTGGAATAGGGAAGGGAGGATCAGTTAGTGGTTCCGCAAGTACCCTTCGCCACACACGGTTACGATGATGTAGATGTAGACGTCGCGTATGTCTAGGATATGAGTAACTATAAAAAAGGCATAAATGTTTTGGTATAGTAAAAATGGTTCAAATGGCTCTGAGCACTATGGGACTTAACTTCTGAGGTCATCAGTCCCCTAGGACTTAGAACTACTTAAACCTAACTAACCTAAGAACATCACACACATCCATGCCCGAGGCAGGATTCGAACCTGCGACCGTAGCAGGCGCGCGGTTCCGGACTGAAGTGCCTAGAACCGCTCGGCCACCACGACCTGCCTTTGGAATAATAATAATAATAATAACAATAATAATAATAATTTGTTTATAACAGTGTTTACTACATCATTTTAACTTCAGAAATTGCAGCGCAAAGACACACATAATTTGAAAATCATTCGCGAGAAATTTTAAGAAGTATATTTGTCGTGCAGCTGACTTAAAAACTCCAATAGCAACAAACTCTCACAACTTTGACAACGTCATAATGTAAACAACAGAAAATTCAAGTGTGCTTTCATCATTAACAGCATTTCATTTAGCACTAAGATTCTGAACACATTTCTGCAGAGTGTGGGTACGAAAGAGTGTAAATTACGAATGCTGCTTCTTTCAAGCGTTTCTGTCTACGTTTGTAGAAAATCAATCTTTCTGCTTTTTTAAAAATTGATTTGATTTAATCAGGAAGACAAAACGATAATGGTCTTAGCCCCCTGTCACCTGCACCGAATCTAACTTTATTTAAATCAAATGACTCCAAGCACTATGGGACTTAACATCTGAGGTCATCAGTCCCCTAGACTTAGAACTAATTAAACCTAACTAACCTAAGGACATCACACACATCCATGCCCGAGGCAGGATTCCAACCTGCGGCCGTAAGAGCAGCGCGATTCTGGACTGAAGCGCCTAGAACTGCTCGTCCACAGCGGCCTGCACTAGCTTTATTGTACAGTATCTTTCCCTGTCATTCGATTGAAGACAAGCCAACCAGTACTCTTTAGAGTCCCTGTACTAGATCTCTGCAGAAATTGACCCAAACATTTTGAATCTTTTGGCCTTCTGTTCTTCGCATTGGGATATTAAACATGGTGTGGTTTGATCCGCTTTACCTCACAGTCTGCACTTAGGAACTTATATCTCTACCCCCATCGTGTGTAGGTGTTTCTTGTAACTACGACGGCCAGCCGTTACATATATCGTGAGTTGAATGTGCCCCCTTTCCAAGACCAGGATGACAGAATTTCTCTTTAAAGATGGTTTTTGCATCAGTAGGCCTAGATTGGCATGTCGTCTTCTGATTCAGCTACGTAGTTTAGATTTTACCATCGTGTTACTGGTCTATCCAGCCTTTCAGCTAATCCGTTACCAATGATTCCTGAGTGACAAGGGACCCAAAAGAGGTTAATCTTGTTGCCTTTCCCTTGACTCGCAAGGGTTTCATGGCACTCTGCAACGATCTTTGATTTCTTTGCAGGAGCTGATAAAAATTTCAGAGCTGCTGGACTGTGTAAATGATTTTTTGTTTCGTTTTGTTTTTCCCTATCTCTCTTTCTTTACACACCTCCATGTTGTTTTTCAGTTCTACTAGTGGACCCATGAACAGTGTCGGATTTCTTATTGGCAGCAAGTATATTCAACCTATGAATGCGAGACGTTTCATTGTTAAAATATTCTCTAGAAACTGTCTGACCCCCACACCATTCACTTGAGGAAACCCTCAGGCAAGACATGCGGTGTTTGTTTTAACTTGAGACAACTGAATATCTCGAAAACGTGACATCGTACGAAAAAAAAAATGTTGTAGGTTGAAAGTTAAATGGCCTGTCTGTGCTATAACTGGCTACCTCCTAACCACCCTTCCTGTGTGTGTGGAGCCAACTTAATATTTTGAAATAGAAACCACTCATCTCAATGCACATTCGGATTCTACAGCAAAAATTACGTATTCTTTACTCAAACCATTGTTTCCCATTCGTGACAGATGACGCTGTAATCGACAAATATCAAGTTTGTCCGGTGTTTTTTTCAGTTAAGAACGGACGCATTTGATCCTATATTTCATTTTACACCATTTTCTTTCTGTTCATTTTGGTTACAACTAGTGTTTATATATCGTCTCGAAACTGTAGATTTTTTTTTACAACTGTAGATGGCAATAACATGCTGAAACAGGTAGTGCCAATGTTTCTAGTAAAATGGCTCTGAGCACTATGGGACTCAACTGCTGTGGTCATAAGTCCCCTAGAACTTAGAACTACTTAAACCTAACTAACCTAAGGACATCACACACACCCATGCCCGAGGCAGGATTCGAACCTGCGACCGTAGCGGTCGTGTGGTTCCAGACTGTAGCGCCTTTAACCGCTCGGCCACTCCGGCCGGCTTCATTTAAGATGTATATGTAAACGTTTGCGGTCTAACGGTTGATACTGATCTTCAACCGTCACTTCATTGTTGCAAACGTGATTGCACAGTATGAATAATATGGGTAGACATTGACACGTCGCTCAAAGATGCTACTTATATGGTAACGTAGTTATCTATTCCATACGAGATTGACAGTCGTGAGTCCGCAAACCACTGCAATGCTTGATTTCGCTTGCTATCCTCGAACTTCGTTAACAGGGTGATTGATTTCGGGGTGTGTTTCCATCCAACTGCCATAAATCTAGCACTCTCCGCTACGTGGCTACTATCGGAATACAGACCATTATTGTAACAGAGAAAACGCCCATGGACTGAGAGTGACAGGCGCACTTGGCATGAATATACAAACATTGTGTAAACAGAATGAGATTTTCACTCTGCAGCGGAGTGTGCGCTGATATGAAACTTCCTGGCAGATTAAAACTGTGTGCCCGACCGAGACTCGAACTCGGGACCTTTGCCTTTCGCGGGCAAGTGCTCTACCATTTGAGCTACCGAAGCACGACTCCCGCCCGGTACTCACAGCTTTACTTCTGCCAGTATCTCGTCTCCTACCTTCCAGACTTTACAGAAGCTCTCCTGAGAACCTTGCAGAACTAGCACTCCTGAAAGAAAGGATATAGCGGAGACATGGCTTAGCCACAGCCTGAGGGATGTTTCCAGAATGAGGGCGTCATCCTTACCCATTGCGTTCGAAAGGGCACTACGGTAACAGGTGCATCCTACGAAAATGTTTTGAAGAACAAATTCCTTCCTGCACTGCACCAAAAACGTCCGAGAAGGGTTGTGCGTGTGCTGTTTCACCAAGCCAACGCACCCGCACATCGAACTAACGTTACGCAACAGTTTCTTCGTGATAACAACTTTGAAGTGATTCCTCATGCTCCCCACTCACCTGACCTGGCTCCTAGTGACTTTTGCCTTTTTCCAACAATGAAAGACACTTTCCGTGGCCGCACATTCACCAGCCGTGCTGCTATTGCCTCAGCGATTTTCCAGTGGTCAAAACAGACTCCTAAAGAAGCCTTCGCCGCTGCCATGGAATCATGGCGTCAGCGTTGTGAAAAGTGTGTACGTCTACAGGGCGATTACGTCGAGAAGTAACGCCAGTTTCATCGATTTCGGGTGAGTAGTTAATTAGAAAAAAAATCGGAGGCCTTAGAACTTGAATGCACCTCGTACATGTAGTCGGTTCGAAGGCGCACATCTGTGAAAGACAAAGGAAGACGTACAGCCGGATAATGTTCAGCGTCGTGTTCTTCCTCTTTTGCTCTGTAGCAAGCTTGGATCGTCCTCGGAATGCTGTCCAGAAGGTGGTCAACAACTTGCTAATTAAGCCTGTCCCACTCTTAGAGGGCAACGCTCTTGGGGTGATCCAGTGTCTGAAGAGGAGTCCGGCGAGCACAATCAAATTTCAGCTGGACTCAGACATGCTCGGTCGGGTTTGCGTCAACAATTACCGCATACCATTCTATTCGGTTTATTCCTATCTCCTGGAGGAATCTCTTCACGATGTGGGTGGTAGTAGTAGTAGTAGTAGTAGTAGCTTTATTCATCCGCAGATTTCTTTTTACAAGAATATAAGACATGTCAAAGTATTTACAAGTTTAGGGCAATTTTAAATAAGCTAATTCGTATACACATATATTTACAGACTTCTAGTTACAATCATTAGATTTAATCCTGGTATACAATATTTAAAAAAATACATATTAAATAGTGTAATGCCACACTGTTCACTCATATCTCACTGTCAGTCACTGCACACACTGTACACACATTGCTTCATAACACTTCACCCACTACACACGCAAACACACACACTAACACACACACACTGGTGATCTCTGGACCATTTTCTGTACCGCAACTTCCCATTTACTATCCTGAAAAACTGAGTCAGCATCCCTCTATAATGAGTGAGATGTTGAGCTCAGAAAGAGCAAGAGGTGTTAGTGTTGTGCTATGCATAGTTTGGGGGTAGGTTTTTCTAGAAAAGGAAAAAAGAAGGAAAAAAGCATAGTGTGAAGGTGTTATGTGACCGCTGGATGTTTTATAATCATGATTATTATTTATTTGTGTAATATTTTTTTACCAATCCTCTACACCGTTTTATCTAAGAAATCCTTCAATGTATAAAAGTATTGCATAACAGATACTTTTTAGCTGCTTTTTTAAATAAGTGTGTTTCTGCAATTTCTTTAATCTCTTTTGGTAATTTATTGTACAGTTTTATTTCTTGGTAGAAAATGCTATTTTGAGTTTTATGTTTATTTTTTCTTGGTAAATGTAAGTTGAGTCTAGCTCTTGTTCCTAGGTCATGGACAGAGCTGTTTGTGCAATGATTACCAGAGTTATTTTTGATGTGTACAACTGACTGGTAAATGTATTCACACGGAGCAGTTAAAATCCCCAGTATTTTGAACAAATCTTTACAATGAGCTCGACTGTTATTTTTGGTTATTATTCTTATGGCTCTTTTCTGGAGTTTGAAAACTGTGTTCATATTCTGTGCATTTGTTCCCCAAAAAGAGAAGGCCACAGCTAAGAATTGAGCGCACCTACGAATAGTATGTAATTAACAGACACTGCATGTTACACACTGATGATAGGATTCTAAGGGCATAACATGCTGATGACACTCTGTTTCAAAGTACCTTTGTACGTTGCGCTTGTGCCTTATCATCTTGAAAGACCACCTCATCGCAGAAATGTTCACTGCAGGGCTGGAATATTGGTTGGAGGACCCTGTTCCCATACAACAAAGAGAACCTGATCTCATTAATCAGCGCTCCACTACAGTTGTTCCCTTGCTCACCGCCTTCGCGTACCACGGTGCGGGAAGGTTTGTACTATTTTTGGTATTGGATGTATAGGGGCTAAACTGCTCGTATGGATGGGTTGCGACCCATCGAGCTCGAAACAGCTCTCTCCGTCCGTTCCAAGATTTTTTTGTTTTGACTACGTGGTACCTACGAGCCATAATTTGTAGGTATATGTTACATAATCATGGGTATCCGGAAATGTAATGCGAAATTGAGCACTAGATGTCGCGAAATGCGGACCTTCCACAACGGAAAAGGCGGTGAGTATTGTGTTGTCAGCAGAGAAGCAGTACCCGGCCGAAGTGGCCGAGCGGTTCTGGGCGCTTCAGTCTGGAACCTCACGACCGCTACGGTAGGAGGTTCGAATCCTGCCTCGGGCATGGGTGTGTGTGATGTCCTTAGGTTAGTTAAGTTTAAGTCATACTAAGTTCTAGGTGACTGATGACCTCAGATGTTAAGTCCCATAGTGCTCAGAGCTATTTGAACCATTTTGAAAGAAGCAGTAAGAGCAGAACCGGTTGGTAGGAGAGCTCAGTGGCTTCAAACTTTGACTAGTCATTAGATGTAACCTGAGTAACAAATTCATCAGGGACAGTGAACTCTTCAAAACGCCCCTAGTTCAATGGCTCTGAGCACTATGGGACTCAACATCTTAGGTCATAAGTCCCCTAGAACTTAGAACTACTGAAACCTAACTAACCTAAGGACATCACACACACCCATGCCCGAGGCAGGATTCGAACCTGCGACCGTAGTAGTCCCGCGGTTCCGGACTGCAGCGCCAGAACCGCTAGACCACCGCGGCCGGCCGCCCCTAGTCCATTGTTGGCTATGTGATTCGGAAGTGGAAATGCGAAGGAACAACCACAGCTAATCCAAGACTAGGCAGACCTTACATACTGACGAACACGTTCAAAATGGTTCAAATGGCTCTAAGCACTATGGAACTTAACATCTGAGGTCATCAGTCCCCCAGACTTAGAACTACTTAAACCGAACTAACCTAAGGACATATCACACATCCATGCCCGAGGCAGGATTCGAATTTGCGACCGTAGCAGCAGCACAGTTCCGGACTGAAGGGCCTAGAACCGCTCGGCCACAGCGGCCGGCTGACGAACAGGAACTACCGAGCGTTTCGGAGGATGGTTCTAAAAAGTCGCAGGAAATTAACGTTAGTCCAAAAGTGCTACCAGCTCTCCAGCTAGCACAAGGACTGTGCCCAGAGAGTTGAGAAGAATGAGCTGAGAACGTCGAGCAGATCCACCTACACCATACATTTCTGCAGTCGGTACTAAGCGACACTTCAGGTGGTGTAAAGAGCGACACACAGAGACTGTGGATTAATGGAAGCGAGTGATTTGGAGTGACTATTCACGCTATGTCCTGTGGCAATCCGATGAAGGTGTCTTTTTGAATGCCTAGACAATGTTACATGCTAGTATGTGCAGTGCCAACACTGAAGATGAAGGTGGTGTTACAGTGTGGTGCTGTTTCTCGTGGTTAGGGTATAGCCTCCTTTTACGCTTAAGAAAATGCTAAATGCAGAAGGGTATGATCACATTTTACAACACTGAATACTGTGCATATTACGTATAATCGAGGATTAGTTCGGAGACGATGACGGTTTGTATCATCATGTTTATGCTTCCTGTCATAAAGCAGCAGATGAGGGCAATGGTGCCGGCCGCGTTGGCCGAGCGGTTCTAGGCGCTTCAGTCCGGAACCTCGCGACCGCTACGGTCGCAGGTTCGCATCCTGCCTCGGGCATGGATGTGTGTGATGTCCTTAAGTTAGTTAGGTTTAAGTAGTTCTAAGTTCTAGGGGACTGGTGACCTCAGATGTTAAGTCCCATAGTGCTCAGAGCCGTTTGAACCATTTGAGGGCAGTGGTCTTCTGGCAATAATATTCCCGATAGGGTCTAGCCTGACCAGAGTCTCATATTGAACTCAATGGAATACCCTTGCGATGAGTTAGAAACCCGACTTCGCTCCCGACCCCAGTGTCGAAACTCACTGTCTACTCTGGTTTCGGCTCTTGAAGAAGACTGGGCTGCTCTTATACTTCTACATCTACATACATAACCCGCAAGCCACCATGGCGGAGCGTGTGCTGTACCACTAGCAGTCGTTTCCTTTCCTATTCCACTCGTAGATAGACCGAGGGAAAAACGACTCTCTATACGACTCCGTATGAGTGAAAATTTCTCGTAGCTTATCTTCGTGGTCCTTACACGAAATGTCTGATGACGGTAGTATGATTGTTCTGCAGTCAGCTTCAAATGCCGGTTGTCTAAACTTTCTCACTAGAGTTCTTCTTCCCTCCTGGGATTCCCACTTCGGTTCCCGAAGCATATCCGTAACACTTTGCATGCTGATAGAACTTACCGGACGCCCGGGTTCCCGGGTTCGATTCCCGGCGGGGTCAGGGATTTTCTCTGCCTCGTGATGGCTGGGTGTTGTGTGCTGTCCTTAGGTTAGTTAGGTTTAAGTAGTTCTAAGTTCTAGGGGACTGATGACCATAGATGTTAAGTCCCATAGTGCTCAGAGCCATTTGAACCATTTTTTGAACTTACCGGTAACAAATATAGCAGCTCGTCCTTGAACTGCTTCGGTGTCTTCTTTCAATCCGACCTGGTGCGGATCCACACACGCGAGCAGTGCTCAAGAATAGGTCGCACTAGCGTCCTATATGCGGACTCCTTTACGGATAAACAACACTTTCCTAAAATTTTTCCAATAAACCGAAGTCGACCATTTGTTTTCTGCACCACAGTTGTCACATGCCCGTTCTATTTCATATCACTTCGCAACCTGACGCCCAGATATTTAGACGATGTGACTATGTCAAGCAGGACATCACTAATGCTGTATCCGAACACTTTGGGTTTGTTTTTCCTACTCATCCGCATTAACTTACATTTTTTCTACATTTAGAGCCAGCTACCATTCATCACACCAAATAGAAATTTTGTCTATGTCATCTTGTATCAACCTACAGTCGCTGATCTTCGCCACCTTACTGTACACCTCAGAATCATCACCGAACAACCGCAGATTGCTGTTCACCCGGTCCGCCAGATCATTTATCTAGGCCGAGCGGTTCTAGGCGCTTCAGTCCGGAACCGCGCTGCTGCTACGGTCGCAGGTTCGAATCCTGCCTCGGGCATGGATGTGTTTGATTTCCTTAGGCTGGTCAGGTTTAAATAGTTCTACTAGTTCTACGTCTAAAGGACTGATGACCTCAGATGTTGAGAACCATAGTGCTTAGAGCCATTTGAGCCATCATTTATGTATGTAGATAACAGCAACGGTCCTACCACCCCTGTCTCCGATAAACCCTCACCGTTGAGGACAACATGCTGGGTTCTGTTACTTGAGAAGTCTTCGAGCCACTCACATATCTGGAAGCCTATTCCGTCTGCTCGTACCTTCGTTAACAGTCTGCAGTGGGGTACCGAGTCGAATGCTTTTCGGGAATCTAGAAATATAGAATCTGCCTGTTGCGCTTCATTCTTAGTTCGCAGTATATCACGGGAGAAAAAGGCAAGCTCGATTTCGCACGAGCGATACTTTCTGAAGCCGTGTTGATTTGTGGACATGAGCTTTTCGGTCTTTAGGAAATTTTTATATTCGAACTCAGTATACGCTCTAGAATTCTGCAGCAAACCGATGTTAAGGATATTGGTCTGTAATTTTGCCGATCCGTTCTTTTACCCTTCTACTATACAGGGGTCACCTGTGATGTCTTCCAGTCACTTGGCGCTTTCCGCTGGTCGAGAGATTCGCTATAAATGCAAACTCTGAAAGGGGCCAATGCCGTAGAATACTCTTTGTAAAAAGGACTTGGGATTCCATCGGGACCTGCCGAATTATTTATTTTCAACTCTTTCTGTTTTTTCTCTACGCCAGGGACGCTTATTACTATGTCATCCGTACGGAACTCTGTACGTTTGTATAATTCTCCTGCGTGAACGATTTCTTAAACGTGGAATTTAAAACTCTGGCCTTCCTTTTGCTATCTGCAGACTGATCAACGAGTGATTGGATAGAAGCGTCAGATCCGCTTAGCGATTTTACATAGCACCAGAATTTTCTCGGATTCTTCGCCAGATGTTCTGCCAAGGTATGACGGTGTTAGCTATTGTATCTTTCGCGCATAGATCGTTTCACAGACGCACGAATCTCTGCTAATCTTTGCCTGTCGTCATTTGCGCGTCTTGTTTTGAGCCGAGAGTGCAACAGCCTTTGATTCTTCAACATTTTATGAATTTCGCCATTAAACCACGGTGGGTTTTTTCTGTCCTTAATTCACTTACTAAGCACGTACTTGTCCATAGCACGATTTAAAATGTGTTTAAACTTTGCCCATAATGCCTCTATGCCCATCATTCTGGAACTAAATGATTGCAGTTCACTGTCTATGTGAGATGGTAACAACTGCTTACCTGCTCTTTCTATCAGAAACACTCTCCTAGCCCTCTAGACTGATTTATTAACTTTCTTAACTATAGTTGCTATGATGTCATCGTGATCACTAATTCTCGCCTCTATACTGACGCCATTGATAAAGTCTGGCCTGTTTGTAGCTAAAAGGTCCAAGGTATTTCCATTGCACGTGGGCTGCGTGTGGCTTCTTCCATAGAATACTCTCTGTAAAACCTCACTGAAAGTCTCCACAAAAGATTTGAAGCGGAGAGTTCATATACCGCGTATTGATGTCGACTAATTGATGTTCGGATACTTTTGATCTGATGGTTTATGTCAGCTGGTTTGGTGTTTCACGATAGCGACTGGATGTACGAGTGACGTCACTGTGTGTTATGCCAATCCGTCGAGAAACGTCCCATACTGACAACCATTCTTACCGTAATGTGACACCAAGTTCACGGTATATGTTTGAAACGATCCTTCGAGGCGTGTTGACAGATGGAACAGTGTACATAAAGCGAACTGCCTCGTTCACGATGGGTACAGCGCGCTCTACTCATCTGCACTGATAATTCACGTTTAATTTCACACCCATTGCACAGTTGATTTTACGTAGCGATTTCTTGTAATCAAAAGAGTTTTGAGACAAAGTTGTAGATTTTTAAAAATCTGAGTCATGGGAGTGGTTCAATTCGTCTTCGAGCTGTTTATTATACAGCCGAGGAGGTGTGCAATTCATCTCTGCGGAACATACGTTTGAAGCAGTCATGCTAATTAATCAGTTGTCACTGAGCACTGCCTCGAAGAATTAGGTATGATTTGACCAGTATAGTGAAATATTCCGGTTTCTGAAACAGGCTGTTTAGTCGGAGATGTAAATATATTAAAAACGGACAGCTGTTTATTTTTAAACACGGCATCGGATTCGTTGAGATCCTGTCGGCCTTGTCACCCGTCAGAGGATAACTCCGAGGGTACGAATATTTCAAGGGTGATTGGCGGAGGCGCGGATAAAGCGAAGCCGTATCAGGCCGCCAGGAAGGCATCAGATTCGGCTATAAATAGCTGAGCGTTCCTAAGAAGGCTTTGCTGTCTGGCTGGAGTACAACACGCACGCACACGTGTGGCTGTTGCTAGCAGCAACTGCCAAATACGACATGGTAACTTGGAGAAATATGTTGCTTAAAAATCGAACTAACAAGTGAATAAAAATATATTTGAAAAAAAAAACAACGCTCAATTGTCTTGTGAAATGCGTCGTCTAAAACTGCAATACGAAATAGATCAGAGACATATTTGGCGCGACTGAATAATTCTCGAAACCATGTACAACAAATAAGTGTCCAAGAAATAGAAAAGCAACTGAAATCACTCAACAGAGGAAAGTCCACTGGACCTGACTGGATACCAATTCGATTCTACACAGAGTATGCGAAAGAACTTGCCCCCCTTCTAACAGCCGCGTACCGCAAGTCTCTAGAGGAATGGAAGGTTCCAAATGATTGGAAAAGAGCACGGGTAGTTCCAGTTTTCAAGAAGGGTCGTCGAGCAGATGCGCAAAACTATAGGCCATTATCTCTGACATCGATCTCTTGTAAAATTTTAGAACATGTTTTTTGCTCGCGTATCATGTCATTTCTGAAAACCCAGAATCTACTCTGTAGGAACAACATGGATTCCGGAACCAGCGATCGTGTGAGACCCAACTCGTTTTATTTGTTCATGAGACCCACAAAAAATTAGATACAGGCTCCCAGGTAGATGCCATTTTCCTTGACTTCCGGAAGGCGTTCGATACAGTTCCGCACTGTCGCCTGATAAGCAAAGTAAGAGCCTACGGAATATTAGACTAACTGTGTGGCTGGATTGAAGAGTTTTTAGCAAACAGAACACAGCATGTTGTTCTCAATGGAGAGACGTCTACAGACGTTTAAGTAACCTCTGGAGTGCCACAGCGGAGTGTTATGGGACCATTGCGTTTCACAATATACATAAATGACCTAGTATATAGTGTCGGAAGTTCCATGCGGCTTTTCGCGGATGATGCTGCAGTATACAGAGAAGTTGCAGCATTAAAAAATTGCAACGAAATGCAGGAAGATCTGCAGCGGATAGGCACTTGGTGCAGAGAGTGGCAACTGACCCTTAACATAGACAAATGTAATGTATTGCGAATACATAGAAAGAAGGATCCTTTACTGTATGATTATATGATAGCGGAACAAACACTGGTAGCAGTTACTTCTGTAAAATATCGGGGAGTATGAGTACAGAACGATTTGAAGTGGAATGATCATATAAAATTTACTGTTGGTAAGGCCGGTGCCGGGTTGAGATTCATTGGGAGAGTCCTTAGAAAATGTAGTCCATCAACAAAGGAGGTGGCTTACAAAACACTCGTTTGACCAATACTTCAGTATAGCTCATGAGTGTGGGATCCGTACCAGGTCGGGTTCAAGGGTCCGCCGCTCGTGGTCTCGCGGTAGCGTTCTCGCTTCCCGAGCACGGGGTCCCGGGTTCGATTCCCGGCGGGGTCAGGGATTTTCACCTGCCTCGAGATGACTGGGTGTTTGTGTTGTCTTCATCATCATCCAGGAAAGTGGCGCAATTGGGCTGAGAAAGATTGGGTAACTGTACGGGCGCTGATAACCACGCAGTTGAGCGCCCCACAAACCAAACATCATCATCCCCAGGTCGGGTTCACAGAGGAGATAGAGAAGATCCAAACAGGAGCTGCACGTTTCGTCACAGGGTTATTTGGTAAGCGTGATAGCGTTACGCAGATGTTTAGCAAATTCAAGTGGCAGACTCTGCAAGAGAGGCGCTCTGCATCACGGTGTAGCTTGCTGTCCAGCTTTCGAGAGGGTGCGTTTCTGGATGAGGTATCGAATATATTGCTTCCCCCTACTTATACCTCCCGAGGAGATCACGAATGTAAAATTAGAGAGATTCTAGCGCGCACGGAGGCTTTCCGGCAGTCCTTCTTCCCGCGAACCATACGCGACTGGAACAGGAAAGGGAGGTAATGACAGTGGCACGTAAAGTGCCCTCCGCCACACACCGTTGGGTGGCTTGCGGAGTGTAAATGTAGATGTAGATGTAGATGTAGATGTAGAAATGAGGTGTCGATTAGGAAATTAAAGTTCAACATTGTATTTTAAATAGTATAATGTCTTCAAATTTCGCGCCAGTCGTATAAGAGTGGTAATAGAGCCACTGTGAGGAATCAAATCAGTTTGCTTTAAATACGCGCTGTATTGGCCATGAGCGTTAGTTAGCTTTGAGATTGGACGTGGTGAGTTGACGTTAGTCAAGAATGTTTCTAAGGCGACGAAGACGCCATTATCAACACCTCACTGAGTTTGGAAGAGGACGTGTAATAGGGCTACGGGAAGCCGAATGTTCCTCCTGCTATCCCGCCGTAAAACTTGACAGGAATGCAGCTACTGTATATGGTAGCTGATAGCTCTGGTGACGAGAATGTACTGTCGCTAGAGGACTGTGCTCCGGACGGCCATTTGGCGCTACCGAGAGGGAAGACCATCGTGTTCGGCGTGTGACTCAGGCTCATGGTACTGCATCTACCACAGCAATGTCACCAGCAATTGGCACCAGAGTGACACAACGATCGGTTACTTCAAAGATAGCTCGGAGCCAGACGCCCTGTAAGGTGCATTCCACTGACCACAAACCACCACCATTTGCGACTTCACTGGCGTCAAGCGAGAGCTCGTTGCATGGCAGGATAGAGGGCTGTTGTGTTTTTCTGATGAAAACTGGTTCTGACTCGATGCCAGTGGTGGCCGTGTGTTCGTTACAAGGAGGCCATATGAGGGCTTGCGACGAATATGTCTGCGTGTCAAACACACTGGACCTACACCTGGAGTTAAGATCTGGGGTCCGATTTCGTATGACAACAGGAGCACATTCGTGGTTTTCCCACGCATCCCTGATTCAAAAATTACACGCCAGACTCGTGATTCGACCTATTGTGCTGCCATTCGTGAACAGCATTCTAGAGGGTGTTTTCCAACAGGATAACGCTTACCCACATACCGCTGCTGTAACTTAACATGCTCTACAGAGTATCGACATGCTGCCTTGACCTGCTCCAGCACCAGATCCGTCTCTAATTGAGCACATATGGGACATCAACTGACGACAACTCCAGCGTCATCCGCAAACAGCATTAACCGTCACTGTTCAAAAATGGCTATGAGCACTATGGGACTTAACTTCTGAGGTCATCAGTCCCCTAGAACTTAGAACTACTTAAACCTAAGGACATCACAAACATCCATTCCCGAGGCAGGATTCGAACCTGCGAGCGTAGCGGTCGCGCGGTTCCAGACTGTAGCGCCTAGAACCGCTCGGCCACCCCGGCCGGCCTAACCGTCACTGTGTTGAGCGACCAAGTGCAACTGGTATGGAACTCCAGCATGTCACATTTTCAATGGATTATCTAGCTCTTGCATTAACCTGTGATCCTTCAATGTTAATCGCGTAATTACCTAGACAAATGTATTCCCGAAATTTCAGTACCATACGTTAATTATTTTATGGTTTTGCGATATTTTCCGTCAGTGTATTTTACTTTTAGACAAATCGTTTCACGAAACATTTGACCCTTTTTTAAGATTTTTCGTTTTCAAGCTTTGGTTTTAATTACCATGACTAGTTTCAACTATTTAATTATTTTCAGAGCTATACCTCAGGCTGGTCAATTTTATTTCCTATTTGTCCATTTCCGATTCTTCGTTTGACTATGAACGTTCTCACAAAAATACATTGTATAATTTCTGGGGATTATGGTTTACATTCTACTCAAACATTTGGCCAAAAGAGTTTACCTTACAGCTTAAATTTACTTGTAGTAAATCTTGTTCATTCAGATAAGTTCTTTATTCTATAACAGTTTGTACATAGTGTTTTGTAATGGTACGGAGAAAGAATGGGTGTCCGTAATATTCCCTGCAGTCAACAACAAAACTAACTGTGCATAAGAATTAGCAAGCTGATACACAAAAGGGAATTATACAGGGTGGTCCATTGATCGTGACCGGGCCAAATATCTCACGAAATAAGCGTCAAACGAAAAAACTACGAAGAACGAAACTCGTCTAGCTTGAAGGGGGAAACCAGATGGCGCTATGGTTGGCCCGCTAAATGGCGCTGCCATAGGTCAAACGGATATCAACTGCGTTTTTTTAAATAGGAACCCGGTTTACGTTACCGCTGTTGGTGAATGACGCTTCGTCGCTAAATAGAACGCGTGCAGGAAATCTGTCATCGTCCCGTAATTTCTCTTGTGTCCAATGGCAGAACTGTACACGACGTTCAGCGTCGTCGCCATGCAATTCCTGGTGCATAGAAATATGGTACGGGTGCAATCGATGTTGATGTAGCATTCTCAACACCGACGTTTTTTAGATTCCCGATTCTCGCGCAATTTGTCTGCTGCTGATGTGCGGATTAGCTGCGACAGTAGCTAAAACACCTACCTGGGCATCATCATTTGTTGCAGGTCGTGGTTGACGTTTCAGATGTGGCTGAACACTTCCTTTTTCCTTAAATAATGTAACTATCCGGCGAACGGTCCGGACACTTGGATGATGTCGTCCAGGATACCGAGACACATACATAGCACACGCCCGTTGGGCATTTTCATGACAATAGCCATACATCAACACAATATCGACCTTTTCCGCAATTGGTAAACGGTCCATTTTAACATGGGTAATGTATCACGAAGCAAATACCGTCCGCACTGGAGGAATGTTACGTGATACCACGTACATATACGTTTGTGACTACTACAGCGCCATCTGTCACAAAGCGAAAAAAGAGGTCCAAGTAAACATTCATATTTATTTACGTACTAAACGAATATGTAATAAAAATGGCGGTTCCTATTTAAAAAAAACGAAGTTGTTATCCGTTTGACCTATGGCAGCGCCATCTAGCGGGCCAACCATAGCGCCATCTGGTTTCCCTCTTCAAGCTAGATGAGTTTCGTTCTGTGTAGTTTTTTCGTTTGACGCTTATTTCGTGAGATATTCGGCCCGGTCGCTATCAATGGACCACCCTGTATTCCTTGTCTCTAAGTTACATAAGTAGTAAATAACATTATCTGATACAGTACTTACTGAATAACGTAAACCAAATCCTTTAAACATATACAGTAGTGTACAACTTTAACAACTGGCACCAAATCTGCAATAGCACTGTTTGTTCACTGATAGAACCATTCTGACATTCATTAGGCATGATAAGGGAAAGTCTTGCAAGGCGGCAGAATTCATTTCTCTTCCCTATCTTCATTAAAACTCAGTTAGTGTTATGCCACTAAGACTTCACTCTGAACGGTGATTCAGTGACTGAGGAATGCTTCATGAGTTTTACAAGCATGGATGCCAAAGTTACAAATGAAAAGACGTCGACATTAAGCACAACTACGGTACAAATATATCGTCAACCATTAGTAACGCGGACAAATTAAGAGATAGAGAAAAACATTAGCAGCACACGTTACGTAAGAGGAAAACTTCAGACGAGTACGTTAAGCGGATCTCGATAGAGTTTTGTGCATCAGTACTCAACGACAGACAGCTTCTCAGTAATGCGAGCAGTCTCATTCGTTTTATGTCAATGCAGTACACGTGTATGTTGCAGCCGGCCGTGGTGGCGGTGCGGTTCTAGGCGCTGCAGTCCGGAACCGCGTGACCGCTACGGTCGCAGGTTCGAATCCTGCCTCGGGCAGGATCCTTAGTTTAGTTAGGTTTAAGTAGTTCTAAGTTCTAGGGGACTGATGACTTAAGATGTTAAGTCCCATAGTGCTCAGAGCCATTCGAACCATTTTTGTATGTTGCACAGGACCTCTCGGATCTCAGTTCAATGTGCAAACTGTACTTACGTTTCGCTTCCGGATGCCAGTGTAGTCAGTATGTAATCGTTTGACTGTTGTTACAGTAGTATTAAAATCCCGCTGTAGCCGGCCGATGTGGCCGTGCGGTTCTAGGCGCTTCAGTCTGAAACCGCGTGACCGCTACGGTCGCAGGTTCGAATCCTGCCTCGGGCATGGATGTGTGTGATGTCCTTAGGTTAGTTAGGTTTAAGTAGTTCTAAGTTCTAGGGGACTGATGACCTTAGAAGTTAAGTCCCATAGTGCTCAGAGCCATTTGAACCATTTGAAATCCCGCTGTATATAGAAACGATTTCGGACTGTTCAGCGAACCCAGGTCAAGTCATGCACACTGAAGTATAGAAATGCAGGCAGAAAGCATCAAGAGTATAGACATTTCTTTTTGTAAGAGTACGTCACTAGGGGAACCAAATAACTTCGAAAGGGCACGACGGAAGCGACTCATTCGGTCGTGAGAGACTTCACAAGAGTTTTATGCAACCAGGTCAGTCGTTAGCGGTGATATTGTGAAGCGGAAACGTCAGGGAAACGCTGAAGCTAATCGGTGCTGTTGTGCTACTGGTTTGTTCCATTCGTCCTAGTACTCCATTCGTCACTCTTTCTACCTAGGATATCTTCATCATTGAGCGGTAATGCAGCGTTTCTCCTGCTTCAGTTCTGCTAATCTCACTTCCATTGAACAGCTCCTTCCCCCCCCCCACCCCCGCTCCCCCCCAAACATCACCATCCCAACAACGATTTCTGATTGTTGAACATTCTTCTTTTCTGTGGTAGCTAAAGTTACAATTTTTGTTCTGTACCTGGCATCGAATGTTACCTTGCCTCATAAGTAAATAATTTCTCTATTCGTATTCGATTCAAGTCAACTTTTGTTTCTAAATAAGATTTACATTAAATGTACTCGCAATTGTGAATATGAATAACCATCAGCTGTAGAATGAAATGACAATTTGTACCGCACTCGGACTTGAACATGGATTTCCCGCTTAATCTCGTTTTCTTTGTTACTTTTAGTTGCATTTGTTCGGGGCGGACGTTCCACGACACCGGTTCAAGTTCGTTGTTGAGCCTTTCACTCAACTGTGTTATTACATAGGGCAGCTCACCGTCTGACTGAACACGCTAAGCTATCGTGCCAGAAGTCGTCAAGCAATGCGTCTAAAACTTGTACTCGTACATCCATTATGTACATTCCCGTACAGGTGAGGCATTTTACATGAAAGTCGCGTGCCGGTGTCGGCGGATAAATACGATACTGCAGTGCCTGTGTTATTCTGAATTACGATGCAAAGTTTCTTTGGGCATGCATGCATGTCCAAACGAACAGGTGCTGCGGCGACTACAGCCGTTATGAAATACATTAAATGTGTTAGCAATCGCGAATATGCCTAACCATCAGCTATAGAACGGGATGACGACGGTGAAAATTTATACTGTACCGTGAGTCGAACCCAGATTTGCCGCTTATGGCGATCGCCTTACCATAAGGCTATCCGAGCACTCTGCCCGACCAGCCTCAAACGACATGTGGAAGTTTGGGCCTGGCCGTGGTGCGTACTCGGAGAGCGTAATAAAACACGAGTAAAATACTACGTGATCAACTAGAACAGATGTCATATGACGTCCACCCCGACCAACTGCAGAGAGCTGCGACGAGGGAGAAAAGGTAAGGTGAGCGCTCGGGAAAAGCGGGAAATCCGGGTTCGATACCCGTTCAGGCACAAATTTTTATTTTCATTATTCCATTCTACAGCTGATGGTTGTCCATGTTCGCGGTTATGAATACATTTGATATATTTCAAACCGGTTGTAGTCGCCGCACTGCCTGTTCCTCTGGATATGCATGCATGTCGAAAGGATCTTTGCACTGGAATTCAAAAGAACACAGGCACTGTAATATCGTAAATAAGTTTTACTCGCGACTGGTTTTTTGTTTTATTTACCTTTACATTGTAATGTAATTTCGATACACCTTCATTTCAACTAGTATTACTTTCCGTTGTTCCCAACTTTCTGCCAGTATCACTAGGTCATCTACAAAATTCAACGTGTCTGTTCTCCCTCCTGATAGTGGTTGTGTTGTGAGGGTGTTTGATGTTATTCCAGCCGTAAGCAAATAACATATAAGGGCCACTGAATGACGAATGGAACGAAACAAGTAGAATAAGACCATGGACTAGATTCGGTGTTGGTCTGACATTTCTACTTCACAACTGACCTGGTTACATCGAACTCCTGTGAAGTCTCTCTTTCACAGAAAATGTCTTTACTATTTACGCATTATGCAAATGTTTCTGTATTTCAGGATGCGTAGCCTGATTTCACATATTCGGATTCGGCGAGATGTCCAAAAATCTTTGTATACACAGCTGAACACCAACACCAAATGTCACACATGCTTATCAGCAACGACAGAGGGTTTAGATTAGTCACAGAATATTCAGTATAAAGGTGGTACGACTCTTTTCATTGTCCTATTTCCAAGAAGAAAGTTAAAAAAAGCCAAGCAAACGGACTTCCAGTGTCACGCCGATTGGTGTCAAAAAACTTCATTACTTCTGTGGAAGAATATGAGACGATTTATTGGTTTGATGGACCCAGGAAAATGATACGGTATAAAAATGTCCACGAGTGGACCAGGTGGACAACTGAATGACACTATTTGACGAGTATTTTGTGGTGATACTGGAATTAGATGGACGAGTGCCGTGATTTTTTCTAGCTAGTATCGTTGGAAAATGACAGCAGGAATATATATATATATATATATATATATAGTAACACGCTTACGACACAGTGACACATTACAGTCGTTTGGAGTCGGACCTTTCCTGTTCTGAGCGCAAAGACAGTTACACTGTAAAAGGCCAAGTGACGCAGAGATGAAGGCGTTAGACACGTATTTTGGAGGAACAGGGCTCAAATCCTTGTCAGCTATCCAGAATTAGGATCTCTGCGATTCCTGTTAATCAAAAATGGTCAAATTGCTCGGAGCACTATGGGACTTCACATCTGAGGTCATCAGTCCCCTAGACTTAGAACTAATTAAACCTAACTAACCTAAGGACATCACACACATCCATGCCCGAGGCAGGATTCGAACCTGCGACCGTAGCGGTCACGCGGTTCCAGACTGAAGCGCCTAGAATTGCTTCTTTTAGTCAGTTAAGCCTAATACCCAGACAGTCATTTGGAAAGGACACAGGAGGCAATCATCCCCTCCCTTCTCAAATACGAGCTTGTTATCCATTTTCAACGAGTTCGTGTTGCTCTCCCTTCCTTCCTTCCACTGCACTGTGTTTCAAAGCATGCCACGTGAATTTGGGGACTTATTAGTTCAAAGACCCTATCTGAACCTCGTCACACATGTCTGCGATCGGTAAGAGGTAAGCTGGGTATTTGTCCAACTTTCTCAAAAACCAGACAACTACTATTTATTTGTCATAGTTGGCGTCATGTCTTATAAACCGGGATCCTTGTGTTATGATAAGTAAACAAACACCGTCTGGATCACAATTTTTTATTTACCGACAACCGGTTTCAATCTGTGCTGCAGATCATCTTCAGGTCTGGCAGTTTGTCATAGTTATGCGAAAATAACGTAAACAACAAGAATGTATATTTTTATGTTAGTTTCACGGTGTTTGCTCAAAAAATGGATACAAGTTCTTCGTTCCTATGTTTCAGTATTTTGCTGGAATCCTTTTTCTAAGATTAAAAATGATCAAAATGCTTTCATCAGTACTAATGGCCGTGCAGACGAGGCTAGTCGCTGCAGCTCAGAGGTAGACTTTACTTCGACTACAGATGTCTCTGCCTTCCAGGGACCGGCGTCGATTCTTATTACTAGTCCCGTATTTCCGTTCGCAAAGTCACTGACATGCCTTCACCATAAAATAACTGGCGGCGAGGGAGCTGCATATCGTGTGAGTTCTGGGAACGTCCAAGTAGAACGGCACCACGTTCTTGGAAACATGAGAGATTTTGCCCGTAAAAACGCGGCGGGAAGTCGTGAGACCTGTTAGCCTAAATGTAACATCCGCATTCAGTAGCGCAAGTTTAAACCAGGTAAAAAGTGCGGCGTGGAATGTACCCAGTTACGTATTCAAATCCGCTAAAACGTATATCAACGAAACTAACCACATGTGTGTTTAAAAAGTGTAACAAACTGCTCTGACTGGTGAAATCGATTGAACATCAGATCTACTGATATTTGCTGGATGTTTAAACCTTTGTGACGGATCGAGATCGAGCCCACAACTTAATCTTTCGCTGGCAATAACCTTACTGTAGGAGCTATCAAATCACGAGTCGTGGCCGTCCCTCACAGCCTCATTGCTGCTAGGATCCACTCATAGTTTAACTTTACAGAAGCCGTTCCGCCCACCACCCACCTTACATACTACCCTCTCCTCATCCAGCCAGGAACCACAAAACATTACAAGAGGGCACAGCCAAAACAAAAAACATGTATAATACGTATCTAGAAGATCTACAAGTGAGACGGTCTTAAAGGATGTGGAATGATGTGTCACTTCCAAGTAACATAGTTCGATAAAACTTGGACCATACATAGAAAGAACTGGTATAATAAAGACAATAACTGAAAAAAATACGCAGTGAGACGAACGGAAATTACACTTTATTGAAAGACAACAATTAAGCTGTAGCCAGTGCGGTTTATGATGGCCCCTGGACATTAAAAAAGGCGGGACGTGGTTGTTAATAGGGTGTGTGATCACCGCGGATGGCACTGCATACTCTGCAACACGCTTCCGTGCTGACCACAAGGTTCGTAAGCAGTTCATGTAGTTGGGCGTTGCGTTTATCCACCAGCGCGGTCGAAAGCTAGTGGGTGGTCGCTGGTGCCTTAGCGTACTGTACTACGCGTCCCCAAGGCTTTCCACAAGTCCTCCGGAGAATGGGCAGGCCAGCTCATTCGGCGAATGTCCTCTCGTTCCATGAGTACCTCCATCTACGCATTTCGAAACCGTCGAGGATTATCATCTACAAAAATGAAGTAAGGGCCAAATACACCAATCCATATCATACCAACTTCAGTCATGTTCCTCTTCCTGACAATGAGATTTTTCCAGGTATTTATCCATCCTACCAACTTTAACTCTTCCCCCCCCCCCTATCCCACTCCACATCAGGCCTCACCCCTTATTTCCCTCTCCATCTCTCCCTAAGCCTTTCCTCCTGATACCAGTATCCTTCCCATATGCCAAACTCCTCCTCAACCCTTACTCTTCTTCTATGTGCCTTCCAAATGTATACATTTGTGGTTTTAGCTTTGAGTCCTTTGATTTTACTTTAAAAAGAAGACAACACTCTCAATCCTTATATGTTTCATATTGAATAACTTTAGATTTTTTCGATATATTTTAAAAGCTCTTTGTTGAAGAGCGCAATGTTGTATCGTTGACAGCCCACCCACAGAAAAAAAGGAAGAAAAAAATGATCGTTCGGCCGTAGTTATTTAGTTCTATCCACTCGAAGCAGGTCAGGTGGATAGTTAGCCTATATTTTTATATAGTGCAACTGTTGTAAATGGTTCAGAATTTATTTACTTGTTACGAATAACGTGGCTGCTTTTCCTGCGGTAAAAAAAATCCACAAATGAAATGCGACATTAATTTACGTTCATTGTATTCATTTACCGATTTCAAAATATATGTACATTGCAACATTCCCAAGAGTCAATAAACGATGTTGATTAAACTTGGCGACTGTGTAGAGGGGGCAATCTAATGAAATAGGTATTTTTTGTTTGTACCCAGTTTCACTTTTAGGGAGTAAAATACACCACAAAACGTAATGTGCCATTTTAGGTTTGGAGGGAATATTTTCAAAACGATTATACATAAAATAATGTTTCTCGTATAAAAGTTAATATTTAATTAACGTTCTTGAAATCTGTGTAATCGAATTTTGTAATAATCTGAAATTTTGCAAAATACCCCGTCACCATGAATTATGTTTGAAAAATGAAAACTTTTGTTACAACATAAATTAAAAAGGCTTCCAAGTTACATACATCCTTGTGTAATAAAGCTGGTTTCTGTAATACTATTTTTGGAATATAAGATGTACTAAATGTGCTTTCAGAGTATTTTCAACGTACCTAGTTTAAATATCTAGACATTCATTACTAGCCTAATTATTCATTTTTCTTATATTGATATACTGATACTGATATATAAAGATGTTACCTCCAAACTTTGTTGTTGTTGTTGTGGTCTTCAGTCCTGAGACTGGTTTGATGCAGCTCTCCATGCTACTCTATCCTGTGCAAGCTTCTTCATCTCCCAGTACCTACTGCAACCTACATCCTTCTGAATCTGCTTAGTGTATTCACCTCTTGGTCTCCCCCTACGATTTTTACCCTCCACGCTGCCCTCCAATACTAAATTGGTGATCCCTTGATGCCTCAGAACATGTCCTACCAACCGATCCCTTCTTCTGGTCAAGTTGTGCCACAAACTTCTCTTCTCCCCAATCCTATTCAATACTTCCTCATTAGTTATGTGATCTACCCATCTAATCTTCAGCATTCTTCTATAGCACCACATTTCGAAAGCTTCTATTCTCTTCTTGTCCAAACTATTTACCGTCCATGTTTCACTTCCATACATGGCTACACTCCATACAAATACTTTCAGAAATGACTTCCTGACACTTAAATCTATACTCGATGTTAACAAATTTCTATTCTTCAGAAACGCTTTCCTTGCCTCCAAACTTAATATGCTAATTACCCCTTAAAAGTGAAATTGGGCACAAATAAAACAAACAAATGTACTGCAACATTTTCCCCCTTCTATATAACCACCAACTTTCATCAGGATCGTTTATTGATACTTGGGAATGTTCGCTTGTGAGATACATAATCAACACATGACTTAGTAATCGCTGTGCTCCTTCCTGGTTGCAGTCGCAACGTCAAACACACTGTTCAACAAAAGTTTGTAATACTATCGGAAAATGTAGTCTACGATACTAGAGGTCTCACTGACCTAGGGACTTTATGCATTATCCAGATAGCTTCCCGAGCACGGGGTCCCCGGTTCGATTCCCGGCGGGGTCAGGGATTTTCACCTGCCTCGAGATTACTGGGTGTTTGTGTTGTCCTCATCATTTCATCATCATTCATGAAAGTGGCGAGGTTGGGCTGAGCAAAGATTGGGAATTTGTACGGGCGCTGATAACCGCGCAGTTGAGCGCCCCACAAACCAAACATCATCATCATCATCATCATCATTATCCAGTTAGAGCCCATATACTGGACGGTGTTTACTACTGGCATGCTTTGTGGCCGTTGCCCAGTTATGTAATCACACCGCAGCCGCAGCGGCACACCGCAACCAGTCCAGTATCAACAACAGCTTCATTCAGTTTGCTTTGAGCACTGCAGTAATATGCCACGTAGAGGCATACAACACTTTAACAGAGTCAGGATAGAGGCTTTACTTTCAGCAAGTCATACACAGCAAGATGTTGCCAATCGGTTACATGTCACTGAAAGTGGTGTGTCTAAGGTGTACAGAAAATACAGAAAACGAGAAATGTGAACGATAGACCTCGCAGTGGTCGTCCTAGTACGGCAACATCAATGCAGGATCGTTTCCTCCAACTGTCGTCTCGCAGGCGCCCAATGTTAACTGCCAGAAATATTGAAAATGACTTCTTCCGAACAACACAGATTCGTATCTCAAACTAAACAGTGATTAGAACATTACATCAGGGAAGTCTTCATTCCAGAAGACCAATGAGAAGTTTTGCACTGAACCAACGGAACCAAAGCAATCAAAGGAACTGGGCTTTCGCACACCATGACTGGACCATTGCAGAATAGAGTAATGTCTTGTTTGCTGACGAGATCAGGATCGGTTTGCTACCGGACATTAGACATTTCAGGGCCTGGAGAAGTGCTAGACGACACCAGGAACGCCGATACGTTCGTGGAAGTCCATCCGTTTGCAGGTGGATGCGTAACATACTGGGCGTCAATAATGATGGGACGGCGGACCTCTTCTCGCTTCCCACGCCCGGGTTCACGGGCTCGATTCCCAGCGGGGTCAGGGATTTTCTCTACCTCGTGATGACTGGGTGTTGTGTGATGTCCTTAGGTTAGTTAGGTTTACGTAGTTCTAAGTTCTAGGGGACTGATGACCATCAATGTTAAGTCCCATAGTGCTCAGAGCCGGCGGACCTCTCAGATTCCCATCCACGGCAGTTTGACTGGTCTCCGGTACCTCCATGAGGTCCGACAAGGCCCTACAGATGTGACGTCAGTGACAATTTCATTCTAGTCAACGACAGTGCAAGACCACTCCTTACTCCAGCTGTGCCTCGGTATCTGTAAAGATGCGAATTCCACCGAATGCAATGGCCAGCACAGACCCCAGATATGAATGTAACAGAGCATGCATGGGACCTGTTCAAAGTGGCTACTGCATGGCGTCCGAATCCGCCTGATAATCTTCAGGACCTCACTGAAACCGACATTGAGAAGTGGGACCTCATACCCCAAGCCAAAGTCATTAGTGTAAGGGGAAAGACATACTCACTACGAAATACTGATAATCTTCATCGTGAGAAAAATATTTTCACTGTTCTTGTTTTCAGGGCGTTAACTTAGGAGAGAACCTGCTTTGTTTTATAATGATTTTTTTGTAATTAACCGAAATCGTTCTTGTTTTCAGAAGGGATTATGTTAATTTTGTTAGGAAGGTACTGTATGATCCTTAATGGGTGTACTATATGAAGTCATTGTACTAACTGCAGAAATGTACACAACTGTATGGGATAGGACGATCTGCTCGACGTTTTTGTCCATTCTTTTTAACCCCCTGCGTACAGTCATTGTGACAACTGGACTGCTAATAGCATTTTGGAACTCATGAATGATGGCTTCGGCTGATATGCGATTTCTTATAGCCACCCTCCGCAACGTTCGACGGTTCCAGTTCGTCAGTACTTGCGATCAACCTCGTCTTAGTATGGACTGCTTCGCGTTTCGACTTCACAATCACATCGCCAACAATCGACTTGGGGAGCTTTAGAAGGGTTGAAATGTCCCTGATGGTTTTGTTGTTCAGGTGACATCGAATGAATACTGCACGTTCGAAGGCGCTCTGAGCTCTCCTAACCGACCCATTCTGATGTTAATGTTTCTCCACTGATAAGACTTCTTTTATACTGCAGGGTCCGCCTCTCGTTACATTTGGAGTTCAATTGCGTAGAGGTGCCCGGATCGAATAGTGTAGTATCAATAATTAATACGGGAAAGGATGCAAGTCTACCACGTAAAAATAAAATCTCACTTCAGGTAAAATTTAGTGACTATAAGCAAGCGAATAAGTAAACACACTTCAACACTTACAGCCGGCCGTTGTGACCGAGCGGTTCTAGGTGCTCCAGTCCGGAACCGCGCTGCTGCTACGGCCGCAGGTTCGACTCCTGCCTCGGGCATGTATGTGTGTGATGTCCTTAGGTTAGTTAGATTTAAGTAGTTCTAGTGGACTGATGAAATCAGATGTCAAGTCCCATAGTGCTCAGAGCCATTTGAACCATTTCAACACTTCCGGTTTTTCAATGAAACACATAAAGTTTCACACAAGTTACAGGGTCTCACTTTGATATTTGGTGACCAAAATTAAAGCAACAAATCGCTTTTTCCTCGTCCCATGTCCAATTCTCGATATAATCGTTAAGATTTTCGACAGATGTCCGCACAATCGTGTTCTGCACGACAGATGGCATTTCGGTCAACGGACAAACTCGCCAACGATGACGTCATGACACCTATAAAACGGAGAAGAGTTCGCCGCGTAGTCCACATCCTCAATCACTGTGTACGCAGTCACAGGCGGTGGAGTATGGCATAGAGAAGATGCCTACCAGACTCTGCGGTGGAGGGCCATAGGAAGAATGGAAGCAGGACAGTCTCAAACTGATGTAGCGCGATGGCTTGATGCGGAAAGCTCTGTTGTTTCTCGGATGTGGCGACAGACTAGGGAGACCGAAACTGTATCCCGAAGACTAAGGCAGGACCCACCACGCGTGACATCAAAAAGAGATGACCGTTATTTTGGCTGTAAGGATACGACGATATCGCCGTTGTACTGCACAGCATCTGGCATCTGACCTCGCAGCATCCACAGGACGTGTTGTATTGAGGCAAACGGTGTACAGAAAGCTTCGGCAGAGTGGCCTTCATTGTCAGAGACCTGCTGTATATGTACTTCTGACACGTCTTCACAGAAGAGAACGTCTAGAGCGAATACATTCTTATATTAAGCTGAAAGATAAGATGTATTTACAAGAAGTTCGGTCTGGTATTGAGTTTATGTTTGGTAGTATTAACGGAGTTTTCGATGTTCAAAATTGCAGGAGCCGCAAGTCGGCTTTAATTTATATAACGAAGTATGACTCTCTACCAATATCCAATTGTAATGATTCAAGTTTGTCCTTTAACGTTAGGTTGCGTAGGTGGGCCGACCGAACTTGTAGGATCGATTATACGGATCCTTTCTTAGTTAACAATTGGTCCCGTATCCGTTTCATTGAGAGGTATTTTGATTCATTTCAGGCTAATCGGTTGGTTGTGCAGTCTTTGAGCGAGTGTCATCTGAATTATAATGGCTGGGCGGGCCGCGTGGTACGGTGGTATAACAAGGCCTTTCGGTCCACGGAGGTTCGTAAAAAGCAGTTGTACTTATTTGGTGATACAAATATCGGCAAGTCTACATTAATTGAAAAAAATATTTCTAGAAAACAACATGTGTATTTGCCCTTTTGTTCCGAATTCGGATTTGGTGGCTATGATGCACGTGTTCATAATGTTATTGTCTTTGAAGAATTTGAATGGTCTAGATGGCGGCAGTATGCGTCTATATTGAAGCGTATTGTCGAAGGACGTCCAGTTACTGTTAATGTTAAAAATATACCGGGAATGGTTATTAAACACCGTGGCTTCTTAATATTTGTATCCAATGAGTTTAGTATTGGAGATGAGGCGTTAATCTCACTTTTGGATGTGGTACATGCAGATTGTCATATCGTTCATTGTCGTTCATTTAAGGAGGATGGGGATGCGTCGGACACGTCGGACTTGGAAACCCCGGAGGAAATGGTCTGTATATCGTCGGATGAGGATGTTCCGGAAGTTTCGCGCTGCACGCCCGAGGCGTTGGATACGCCGACGGACGAATCTAACTAGGCCTGTATTTGGTCGTATGTGTAGGTGGCGTACAGAATTCACACAAACCGACGGTGTTAGGTTTGAGTATGGTAAAATGGGTGCCGTCGAGAAGCATGATGAAATTGCTAAGAATTTTGCAAGGCTGCAGCATTATGATATCACATTCTACAGTTTTTGGGTTCTGAAACCGTGCACCACATTTGCTATCACGATATCACGATACCGGGGAGGATCCATAACTGTGTGGGCAGGAATTACGTTGACCACTTGAACATCCCTTCATGGAACTGTACGAATGAATAGGCAAGGTTTAACTGCTGTGAAGTATCGTTACGAGATCTTGGGACTTCATGTGTGGATGTTGCAAGATGCTGTGGGCCAAGACTTTGTACTGATGGACGATAATGCTCGACCTCACAGAGCACGAATGGTTGATGTTTCCTTGGAAACGGAAGATATTGTACACATGTCGTAGCCTGCTCGTTCTCCCAAGATTAATCCCATAGAGCATGTCTAGGTTGCATTAGGTAGACGGCTTGCAGCCACTCTCCAAGACTTGCGACCAGCTCTGTAGGAGGAATGGGCGTTATTGCCTCAATGTGACATTCATGACTTTATGCACAGCATGATCCGTTCGTTGTCAGGCCTGTATTGCTGCCAGAGATGGTCACACCCCAAACTGAGCACATAAACCAGTAGTCGCAATGTGTGTGAAAATCCGTTAAGTTGGACGAAACGGAGAAGATTTTTCTCTACGGTTATGCATGTTGCAGTTGTTTACGTCCTGTATTCTTTACATTGTTTTTACTTTACTATCACCTGTTTGTACTGTTTTGTGGCAAAATAAATTCAATCTCGCAAAATTTCGGTTTGTTGCTTTAATTTTGGACACCATTGTACATGGCACAACAATAATTACAGAATAAACACACGCAGAAACGTACAGAACATACAAAAACAAATATAAATCGACGTTATTTTAACATTTTGGCACCATATTGGAACAAATAAAGAATTCCATCTTATAGCAATAAAGATACATGTCTTTTTCTTATTATTTCTTCTCAAATGTCCTTTACATTTCTCGTAAATTATCTCGTGTATTAGTTCTGAACATTGAGCCTTGTTCATCCAATTTCTCCTACAGTTTTCCTCTTGACGCAACTGGTTGTTGTCTTATTCTTCTCTGCAGAGATTCTCACAGCTTCTCTACAGAATTGACATTCTCAGATCGTGCAGACGTTTCAGTAATTTTAGAGTGATATTTTCTTCGAGCTGGAAAATTCTTTCAGACTAATCAGTTAACTATCTTTAGGCAATAAATTTATGTTCACCCATCTCAAACACCCTTATAACGTTACACTGTCAACGCTGTGTTCCATATTGTCTGAAGAATTTTATTTCGCAAGTCTTCATTTGCCTTGCACCGTAAAACGCATCTTACTGTCTAATTTGAAATCCTCCGTCCACTTCTAAGACGTAGTGCTGTAACGGTACTCTCGTGAAAGAGAAGTGGGACAGTTCGTGTTACTAAGGAGCTGTTGGTCGTGGCGTATAAGTGCGCAACTGTTTTTCGACCTTCAGCTACATCTTTCCGTTGAGACTAATTTGAAAATAAACGGTCAGCTCACTGACAGTATACGTGCAATTGCTATAGACGGAAGGGGAAAACGGTGGAGCTTCTGCCCAACGTTTCGGAGAATGTAGCGCTATAATGTTGTCAGATGTGGAAAGAACGAATGCAGAAGTGCGTGCACTGGAGTTAGCCCTAATTAGGTTAGCGTCACTACCAGAACATATTGATAAAACCTCAGTTTTTCTGCACCAGTCTCGTTCTTTTGTGTCACACATCGCATACATTATTCAGTGGAACACGTCTGAGTGAACTACTCGTCCACTGACAATAAACTAATCGATTTTCATGAAACTCGACTCAGAGAAAGAACACAGTTCAAGGCCGCGCACTAACACGTCACTACAAACTGTTCCTTACAATTACGAGTAGACTTGTTCCTTTTTTACCGGGCCTTGTGTGATGCTATAGAATAATTAATGTACCCTACAGTCACGTAACGGTGGTGGAGAAATTCGTCTGAACGAAAAAACAGACAAACACCTATACTACAAAAGATGAAACTCGGCTTCAAATAAATTCCTGTTATCAGTCTACGCAGTTTACATTCCAAAGTAAAATATTTTTTGAGAGACGTGTTCAATTTCCACTTCGGCCGTATTTATAAGCAAACATACGTTATTTTATCCACGATCGATCGATTTCATCTTTAAGCCATTTTAAATAGTCCTTTGTAGACCGTCAGCTGCACTTGGATGACCAAAAGTCTCACTTCATCTTGAGTTGCTTCCATAGTGAAGTTCCTGGAAAGTTAGGAAAATGTAATCGCACATCTCTTATCACAGATATCGTGGCGTAGATTCTTACACAGCTATTCTTGCAGACAGTAGCTGTCTTTCTTTACGCATTGTGAGTGATTACGCTTTTAAATTCAGTAGTTTTATACAAGCGATTGTCGTTGTGTAAATAGTCTGAAACTGATAGCGTAATTAATCTCAAGTAAATGGTAGTCGTTCTTATGAAAATGTATTTTTACAGAGTACAAAGTCGGACTTTATAAATTGATGTAGCTTTCATTTCCTGTAACATCTGGGTCAGATTCTTCTATGTGAAAGTAGTTTATGTCTAGCTAAAATTTTTGTAACGTTTCACAAACTACAATACCAAAGAAAGCATTGATGGGCGGAAAAATTTTGACAGAGGTGCAGACAAGAGTCTAACTAACGATTTCAAAATGGCCTTAACCGTTTCAGATCTGAATTTTTTCTGGACGAAGGAAATTTTTTCTTTATGTGGTAATGCTCTTAGGTGATTTTTTAATGATTTTAGATGCAAGATTTGTGTAAAAATATGTTTTCGTTTTCAAACCACACTTTGTACATTTGGCTTCCTTTTATGGACTAAAATAACTAATTACGAAATATTCTCTAAAGTAATAAATAGTGAAATGATGATTCAATAATTACGATGCAAAATAATAATAATAACAATATTCAGTTATACAGAGGAATATAACGAAATATTCGTGTATTCTGTCGGTCACGAGCTGCTGCGCGCTGTTACATTTACTTGCTGATATTTTCATAGTGATGTTCAACAGCTGACAGCACTTGGGCATGATGAATAGGTTGATCGTTCTCAAATGTTTCCGTTGGGAAAAACACTTCTGAAGCAGCCAAGACAAAGTAAAAATTAATGTACACAACTGTAGCCAGAGGGTCTGAAAGGGCTAAGCCAGAATCGCCCAGTAGCAGACAAATATGTGCACATCTGCAAACAAATACAACTTAAGTGGCAAATGTATATTTCTGTAATCCTTTAATCGTGGGCCCGAACCTGCATATTGTATTCGAATTCTTCATTAGCTTATTTTTATTTCTTTGCTTGGGGATGTACCTGACAGTAGTTTTAACGGAACGTGAAACGTGGATATGATAATACATGTTGCAAGTTCAGTACTTCATGCCCACAATAATACGTAACTATGTAATACTGCTAGTGCGCCCTTAACTGCAAGTGCAAAAATTTTATTTTACTGTCTTTCTTTGTATTTGGGGGAACTTTTTCACCAACTACTTGTAAAAACTTAATTCCTTATAAACCTGTTTCTTGTCCTGCGACTTCGTTTTGAATGTACCTGAAAATGGACTCATGAAAATGGAGCTATAATTCTCCGACACCGATCTGCGAATAAATAAACTTTGATTGCTGCTTAGTGAAAATCCCCTTCTACAATGAAGAACGCACCTGCAGAACTAGCTCATTCGGCCACTACGTGGAAAAGCCTTAGATATTTACAGAAGGCAGCTGATGAATAAGTAGTACATAAACTGAAATCAAAATAAATGTAAATAATGGTTGAAAATATTAATGATAATTAACTGCAGAGCAATCAATGAAGTGTACACAATCCACTTAATACTGTATTTTAGAGAGAAAATATGCGTACGCTCTCGTCAGCTAGAATATTAGGATGAGTTAAGGATTGGCACCATCTAAATGACAACAAAAAAGTATCACTTGTAACTTTAAGTAAAAATTTTTCAACAGCAAAATGCAAAATTGTTTTTGCAGAAAATTAGTTTTACATTACATTATCTCATTTATGTCTTACAGGGGAGGTCACGACGTTTGGCTCACGGATTTACTTCAAACTTTGTACACTTTTAATTTTCCATTAGGACAACATATTGTGCGAGTAGTAAAGGGCTACTACTTAGGCAATTTTAAGAAAATCCCAAGAGAAATTTTACACGCCAGTGATGTAGCGGTGCGCTACGATCCTGAACAGGAGCTGGTGACAATCACGTTGGTAGCGTTCAACTTCCGTAATCGCTAGTTCGCTGGATCGAGTCCCGCTCATCCTTTTTTTTTAATTCAAATTTTTTCAACACCAGTCATATTATTTCGTACTTATTACATTTGAAAGGTAATATGATAAAAAGACACATGTATTTTCACGAAATTTTATTGAATTTCCAGTGTTTATCACTGTTTACTAATTTTTATTATTAAAACAAAGGTTATATGAGTTTTATTTCTATAGACAAGTAAAAAACTTTATCAAGCGCCTTCAAACTTACATTTGATTGACAGTGAACGAGAAATTGCTTCTTGTGAAGACGCTACCAAAATACATTCAATCGTAGATCGGCAGTTTTCGGCACCGATATTTACGAAAATGTTGTGTTAAGTATGGTTTGCAACCAAATTGTCGGAAGAAATTGAAATTTTTCAAAATGTCAACGAGCTTTGTTTTTGGTTAGAAACTCTGAAGACTGCTTGTACATACGGGAAAATTGCAATTAATTCGATGTAATACATGCCGTTTTAATTAATTTTTCGACGTCTGCATGAAAAATATCGTCTTGCAACCTGTAATGTCGAAAGCACATCGAACGACTAATCGTAAATTCTCCTCATATTCTGGCATATTGCAACTCATTGTGATATTGAATAAAGTTGTTTACACCTTTATTTATCGATGTTTCAGTTGGGTTATCCAAGCCAATCCCTCGTCCTTGAAATCTGTGTCTCCAGATCGAAGCGTCTATGTGCAAAGCAGTTCTCGGTACCTTACCAGATTGCAGATATACCGAATTTCGGAAAACACGACAGGCATACATTTTAAGGAAAACCTTATGCATTTAGTCGTTTACTTGTCGATAGCTATAAATATGATATTGTTTGTGACAGTAAAAATTAGCATACAACCAAATAACATTGGAAATTCAGTAAAAGTTTATGAAAAAAATGTAATATGTATGAAATAATATGGCTACTGTTAAAAAAAACATAAATTAAAAGAAAGCGCAAGGCTCGATCCAGCGATCCACAGACGACGAAGGCTGAACGCTGCCCACATCACTGCTGGCATCTCGTGCGCAGTGTCGCAGCGCACAGGCACATAATTGACGCGTAAATCTTCTCTTGCGATGTTCGCGAAATCGCCTAAGTAGTACGCCTTCCTGTTAGCATATTATGATGTCGTAAGGGACTACTAAAAGTCTAAAGTTAATCCATGATCCGAACGTCGTAGCCTCCCCTTGTTGGCAGTTTGTTAACTTTTTTTAAATTTATTTTATTTTTTGTAGTTTCTCCCCGTGCTCTCTGTCTTCTGTTAGCAAGTCAAACATGCCAAAGTACTAGCATGGGCTTTTCATCTACAATTACATCTATATCTACATAATTAATCTACAATTCACAAGTCCGCAGCTCGTGGTCGTGCGGTAGCGTTCTCGCTTCCCACGCACGGGTTCCCGGGTTCGATTCCCGGTGGGGTCAGGGATTTTCTCTGCCTCGTGATGACTGGGTGTTGGGTGTTGTCCTTAGGTTGGTTACGTTTAAGTAGTTCTAAGTTCTAGGGGACTGATGACCATAGATGTTAAGTCCCATAGTGCTCAGAGCCATTTGAACCATTTTTTTGCAATTCACAACTAAGTGTCTGATAGAGGATTCATCGAATGACCATTAAGTTACTTCTCTACCGTTCCACTCTCGAACAGCGCTAGAGAAAAACAAACACAAATTTTTCGGTACGAGCTCTGAGTTCTCTTATTTTATTATGACGATCATTTTTTCCTATCTAGGTGGGCGCGAAAAAAATATTTTCACACTCTGATGAGAGAGATGGTGACTGAAATTTCATGAGAAGTTCCTTCCACACCGAAAAAGCCTTTGTTGTAATGACTGCCACCCCAATTCGTGTTTCATATCCGTGACCCTCTCTCCCTTATTTCGCGAAAATACAAAATGAGCTGCCTTCTTTGAACTTTTTCGACGTCTCCCGTCAATTCTCTCTGATGCGGGTCCCACACCGCACAGCAGTACTCCAGAAGAGGACGGACAAGCGCAGTGTATGCAGTCCCTTTGATAGACCTGTTGCATTTTTTGAGTATTATGCCAATGTATCGCAGTTTTGGTTTGCTTTCCCCACAGCATATCTATGTGATCGTTCCAATTTAAGTTATTCGTAACTGTAATCCCTAAGTATTTTGTTGAGTTTACAGCCTTTAGATTTTTATGATTTATTGTGTAATTGAAATTCAGAGGATTCCTTTTAATGTTCACGTGGATGACTTCACACTTTTCATTATTTAAAGTCAACTGCCACTTTTTGTACCATACAGATATCATTTTTCAATTTGTTTTGATCGCATGATGATTTTATTTGTCGGTAGATGACAGCATCATCTGAAAAGGTCTAAGAGGGCTGCTCAGATTTTCTCTTAAATCGTTTATGTAGGTTAGGAACAACAGAGGGCCTATAGCACTTTCTTGGGGAACACCAGATAGTATTTCTGTTTTATTCGATGGCTTCCCAACAATTATCACTAACTGTGACCTTCCCGACAGGAAACCACAGATCCAGTCACACAACTCAGACGATACTCCATAGGCACCCAACTTAATTACAAGTCGCTTATGACGAACGGTGTCAAAAGCTTTCTGAAAATCTAAAAATATAGAATCAATTTGACGTTCCCTGTCGATAGCACTCATAACTTACTTACTTACTTATCCTTGGCGCTACAGCCCACTCTTCTCTGCTGGCTGCCTTGGCTCTCCATCTTCTAACTCTCTCCTTCTCAAGTCCTCCTCCGCGTTGTTTAGTCATCTGGTCTTTGGTCTGCCCCTTACACGGCGTCCACCTGGTTTTCCTTTCAAAACTTTCTTCACCGTGCTGCTCTCCACCATTCTTTCTACATGTCCCAACCAACGCAGTCTATTGCTCTTTATTTCTGTCACGATATCTTGTTTGTTGTACAACTCTCTGATCTTATTATTTATGATTTGCCAAAAACCCCTATCATTCACTGGTCCCTAAGATTTTCCTAAGTATCTTCCTTTTCCATCTCTGCAACAACTCCTCATCATTTTGCGTCATTGTTCAAGTCTCCAAACCATACATCACCATAGGTCTCACTACTGTACGATACACTGTCAGCTTCAGATCCCTACTAAGGCTTCTTACTTTAAAATCTTTAATCAGCGCGGAGTAGCTCCTGTTATCAGCTGTAATCAATGCACGTATTTCTTCTCTCATATCATTATTCCCAAGATATTTGACGCTCTCACAGTGTTCAAATTCTTTCCCGGTCAATGTCATGCTTCTTTCTCTTTCACTATACCTTTCCCAAGATGTTAACATATACTTTGTCTTTGACTGACTAATTGTCAGCCCCATCTCCGCTCCATATCTTTCTAATTTTTCAAGCTTTGCTTCCAGGTCCTGTTTCCTTCTTGATAACAAATCAATGTCATCTGCATATGCAAGAGCCTGCGTCACTCTATTAAAGAGTGTTCCCCCAAGCTTATCGCATTGTGTCTTTCGCATTATCCTCTCCTAGGCGACATTAAACAGAATTCTCGAGAGCCACCGCTCCGTCGCAAACCTTGGTTAACTTAAAAAAAGTGCCCGAAACCTTTTCTTTACGTATTGTTCTCCTCAATGCCACTTGGACCAGTCTTATTAGTTTGTTGGGCACTCCAGTGTCTGGAATTGCCTTCCAGCGTTGATCCCTTCTGATACTACATCTCCATTTATACTCCGCAAGCCACCCAACGGTGTGTGGCGGAGGGCACTTTACGTGCCACTGTCGTTACCTCCCTTTCCTGTTCCAGTCGCGTATGGTTCGCGGGAAGAACGACTGCCGGAAAGCCTCCGTGCGCGCTCGAATCTATCTAATTTTACATTCGTGATCTCCTCGGGAGGTATAAGTAGGGGGAAGCAATATATTCGATACCTCATCCAGAAACGCACCCTCTCGAAAGCTGGACAGCAAGCTACACCGCGAGCCTCTCTTGCAGAGTCTGCCACTTGAGTTTGCTAAACATCTCTGTAACGCTATCACGCTTACCAACTAACCCTGTGACGAAACGCGCCGCTCTTCTTCGGATCGTCTCTATCTCCTCTGTCAACCCGATCTAGTACGGATCCCACACTCATGAGCAATACTCAAGTATAGGTCGAACGAGTGTTTTGTAAGCAACCTCCTTTGTTGATGGACTACATTTTCTAAGGACTCTCCCAATGAATCTCAACCTGGTACCCGCCTTACCAACAATTAATTTTATATGATCATTCCACTTCAAATTGTTCCGCACGCATACTCCCAGATATTTTACAGAAGTAATTGCTACTAGTGTTTGTTCCTCTAGCATTTAATCATACAATAAAGGATCATTCTTTCTATGTATTCGCAATACATTTCATTTGTCTACGTTAAGGGTCAGTTGCCACTCCCTGCACCAAGTGCCTATCCGCTGCAGATCTTCCTGCATTTCGCTGCAATTTTCTAATGCTGCAACTTCTCTGTACACTATCATTAGCTCGTTTGAAATCAATGAACAGCTGGTGGACATCGATGTTATAGTCGTGCCATTTTTCAAGGATCTGTCTGATGGTAAAAATCTGATATGTAGCACTCATTACTTCGTGAGAATAAAGAGCTGGCAGTGTATCACAAGAACGATATTTTCTGAATCCGTGTTGGTATTTGACAATAAATCATTTTCTTCGAGGTGATTCATGATGTTTGAGCACAGTATATGTTTCAAAATCCTACTGCTTTTCTAACATGCAACTATCACGTGGATCGAATATGAGGGACCTGGGGGACGAAGCGATTTCCCAGTGTTAGCGGACGGTGTCCGGGTGCAGGTAAGAAAAGCGGCGCTGCTGTTATCACAGGGCTTTGTTTGTCCCGTGCCGGGTTACTCCTATCTGTGTGGGGAGGGACTTCTGCGTATAATGGGGGGCGCTGCTTGCCGCTCGGCCTTCTCACGCGCAGATGATTGACAGCGGCACAGCTCTGCCCTTCAATATGGAGGCGCATTTGGCAACAAAAAAATGACGCCCCTCTCATTTCAGCGGCGACTCCGGAACGGCCGGACGTCTGATAATTCGATAATTTCCTGGCTTATTTCGGTGAGTACAATGATTATTGTGTACGGTGTCTAGCAAAGCCGATGTAAATCTGCCGCCTGATTGACAGCGAGCTGGCTCCGCATTGTAATTTGTTATTCCCGTTCCCGAAACAGTTTATATCAGTATGATTTCCCTCAGAAATCGTCATTCATAATTTGGTGCAAACCATAGGTAGGCACGGCCACTTAGGAACATCTGTGGTCAATTATTATGCTCCCAGATTAGGTATAACGAAAAACGTTGTCTAGCAGAAAATTACTAAGGGCGCTTTACGGTGAAATAATTGTCGAGGAAATGTTTAGAGTAACGCCGTGTGAACCTATTTTGAGTTCCAGGAGCTAAGAATGTTACTGAATATTTATTATATGGTGATACTGCAGGGTGAACCGTGGACTCGAAAAAGATTCAGTTAGGGAGTCGAAGGCCATGGGCTGGCACGAGATATTGATTTTCATTTGCGAACGTACGATTTTCTTCCCGACACCGATTTTTCACTTAGTACTGATTTCTTTCACTAACGATATTCTTCTGTACTTGATCCCGAACACGTTTCGAGATTTTTAATCCTCTCATATTCTGGCGAAAAGTCGTACATCCTTCAATAAATTCAGGAGTTGTGCAAATTATGACGTTTTTGCGAAATGTTGTTCATATATTGCACAATACCGCTATAAATATTACAACAATTAAGTGCTATTCTCGAATATGTTGCGAATAAAGTAACGATTGCGAGTAAAGTTAGGAAACAACACAGGAGAAGTTGTCTGTCTCACAGTAAGCAAATATATACATTTTACAAGCCACCATATTACTACAGGGTGTGCACAGAGATGTATTTCCTGAATTACACTGACAGAATATTCTATGTTCAGAGTACTGAAGGCAACAGTTACACTCCGACAAGTTATGATTTCACACTACACTTCAGATTAAGTATTATTCGACATTAACATTTCACTGCAGGTGCTCTTTTTATACGTAAGATGCATAAAGGGAATTTTTTAAATCCACTGATAACCCAGAAACGAACTTTTAAAACTTACTATCATTTTATCACCTTAAGGAAACTGAACATTGATTAAACCTGGTAACTCCCTGAAAAAATTAACTTCTGTGACCTGTTAACCGCTGGCCGCTGTGGCCGAGCGGTTCTAGGCGCTTCAGTCCGGAACCGCGCTGCTGCTACGGTCGCAGGTTTGAATCCTGCCTCGGGCATGGATGTGTGTTATGTCGTTAGGTTAGTTAGGTTTAAGTAGTTCTAAGTCTTGGGGACTGATGACCTCAGATGTTAAGTCCCATAGTGCTTAGAGCCATTTGAACCATTTGAATCTGTTAACCTTTGCAATAACACGACCGTTTCCGAAGTATGTCTATATATCTACTGTCTCACGGGTTTCTTTTACTACTAGGTGTTGTAAATAAATAACTTGTTATTTTACTTGTAATTAATACTGACTGAAAATTTCGAGAATACTAATTATACATTGTACAACGTTGTAATGAAGTTGGGGAACACAGGCGCAGCAGTTAGTACTTAAAACTTTAAAATTCACAAAACATAAACGTCAGCGAAGTAAATACAACTACCCACCTGAGGACGAGGTATTAACTCTCTTAAATGCGATGAGGATAAAATAAATAATATAAGTTATTTTAAGAATATTTTTTTTATTTACCAGTTATTTGTACCGGTTATAGGCTTAACCGCATATACAATAGGTATGTTCCTAAGATAAAGAAGTAACGTTATGTTCACAATCTAATGTTCGACTCGCTTACAGTTATTCTTTGTTTTATATGTACAACCTTTTCTTATTTCGAGTATGAAATGAAACTTATTGATTAATGTTGGTAATGTCGCATTTTTTGATCACTAGTGCATACAGACAAATAGTCTGCATATCCGAAATGGATACACTCCCTGTCTTGATTCTGGATATGCCAAAATGTCTCGCTTCTTCTTCTTCTGCCACTCTAGGGTTAGGTCTAGTACTTGTTCCTGTCTCGCCATCCCATCCTCGGTGTTCCCAAATTTATCTTGCCCCAGAGTTGATAATCCATTGCTGGTTTAGAAAGTCTTTGTGGTGATATAAGAATGACGTGATTCGTAGTTCTTCCCTTATTACTTCATTTCTAATTTTTTCTTCCCTATGTCTATTACTGCTCAAGTCACTGTACGGTGCGTGGCGGAGGGTACCCTATACCACTACTACCCATTTCATATCCTGTTCCACACGCAAATAGGGCCCTTATTTCTCTTATCTTCGTGGGCCTTACGCGCAATGTATATCGACAGCAGTAGAATCGTGCGACAGTCAGCTTCAAATGCCGGTTCTCTAATTTCCTCAATAGTGTTTCTCGAAACGTCGCCTACCCTACAGGGATTCCCATTTGAGTTTCCCAAGCATCTGCGTAACACTTACGTCTTGTTCGAATCTACCGGTAATAAATCTAGTAGCCCGCCTCTGAATTACTCCGATGTCTTCCTTCTATCCGACCTGGTACGGATCCCAAACACTCCAGAAGTACTCAAGACTAGGTCACACCAGCGTCCTATATGCGGTCTTCTTTACAGGCGAACCAAACTTTTTTTAAAGTTATCTCAATACACCGAAATCGGCTATTCGTCTTCCCTATAGCAGTTCTCACATGCTCGTTCAATTTCATACCCCTCCCTAGTGCAGCCTTTCACAGAAATTTCATCTCTGATGCATATAGTTGCCGTAAATCTTTCTTTCTTAGCGTCCAACTCTCTTCCCTGTATAATAAGGAAGGAATCGCTATAACTTCATAAAATTTCAATTGTGTCTCTTTTCTAAGTGTACTTGTTGTGCAACATATGCGCTGGTAAGTGTTAGTTTTTCTTAGTATATCAATATCTTGATCATATGATATATCACATCCTAAATACTTGAAATGGGCCGCCTGTTCTATCGCTTTATTATTGAGGACTATTTTCGTTCGTATTGGGTGAATACCTAAAAATGTCATGGTTTTAGTTAAAAAACTACACAACTATACACAGTTTTGTGAAAGACCACTACCTTGCCAAGGATCCGACCATTTTATTTCCAAAGGTCATAAAATTCAGTCATTTAACCATTCCTGCATGTAACTATCATTAAAGTGACATCATGGGAAATATTGTGAAACAGCAGAATGTAATCAGGTGGCCTTCGTTGTCTAGCGGTTAGCATTAGTTGATGAGTGTGAAAAGCAGAAAACAATAGGAATGGGCCGCATTGTCTATCGGCAAGACTAATTGACATAACTACACTACGTTCGCAAGTGACTGAATGGTTTTACAAGCCAATACACGTTTTGGTATTTCAAATGAATTACACACGTTCCCTCGTATTCAAATTTTTTAGTCATAAAACAATTCCATCTGTCGTTGTTCAGTGTGTTCGTTCATGAAAATAACTTTTCCTTTAACGAATTTATTTTAAATACGAATTACATTTATTTCATGGAAAGGTCAAAGTTTATGATGCGAAACATCCGTTTAATTGACACAGGATGAGCATGATGACGCTTGAGAAGAGTATCTGTCAGAACAATCCCGCGTAAGACTCAAGCGTTAACCTGCCATAGCGTGCGCATTCCATAATCCTTACTATCTGCCTTCCCTTGTTTCTATGTTACATTTTTGTTCGCTTAAGTCACGAACATTCAGTAGAAAGCTTTGTGAGCAACTGTGCAGCGAAAGGGTACGCATATTCTCGGGCCACATTCAAGCCTGCAGAAACTAACGATTATATGCTGAGCAAACTACGTAATTCTCAGCGTTCTTACAAACCGAGTGATATAGTGCCGTGTGACACTATACTCGCATACTGGAGAAAATGGCTTCAGATCCCCCTTCGACCGTCACGATTTACATTTCCTTTAGTTTCTCTAAGATCATATCAAGTGAATGCTGGCATGTATCCTTCAGTAAGCCCACGGTTGATTTCGTATTCAGTTCTTCTCTATGCTGATCCAGTAATCAGTCTTTTATGACTGCTTCGCTGTCGATGGGACGATAAATTCTATAGTTCCGCCGTCATTTCTAACAAATACAAATTTCGCTTGGAGCATAAATAAAAGTATTATTCGATTTCGTTCTCTGATTCCCTGGAATAACGGTAACTGTAACTTACGCGTTAGGAATTCTAGATGTACACTGTCTTGATTGAAAATAAATACAAACATTTTGAAATGTCTAGAATTGTATGCAGTGGTGGTTTGATGCCACATTTCACGTTACCAAAGGTTTACTAAGTAGTTTGCGAACTCTTAACTACTAATTCTTATCTCGGAGGCAGAAATTTTCTTCCCCGTTGTTGACTTTTGAATGTACTGTCCGAAAGAATAAAAAACATAGATAATCAGTGTAGTCATTTCATTAATGAAGAAAAAGAAATAGTTCATCTTTGCTTTGTCAGGATAAAAAGTATAGATACTCCGTGCAGTCATTTTGTTAATGATGAAAAAGAAATAGTTCGTCCTAAAATGACAGAAATCAGCTTTAGCAGTCTTTGTAAATTATCATTTCCAAGACAGTAGACAAAGCCTCATACTCTCACGTAATCTTAGTGGAGCAATCTATTGGAAATAAACATATTTTTGACAGTTTAAAGTAGTATATTTCAGACTATGTTTTGAACGGTTGATGAAAAGATGCCACCCACTGAGACTATTTTCCGAGAGACATATTTTCTTCAGATGATATTCGAAGTCACTGCAGAAGATGGAGCTACAGGAAGGATTGGCAGCAAATAAATTCCTCTACTTCGATAAACAATTTCCACGCCGAAGTACATTTTACTCAGTTAGTCCTCTGACGAACAAGTTCAACAATATTTAAGAATTCGATCAGAATAGTTAAATGATTCTAGTCTAAACGTACACTAAGGCAGTTACTTCGCACTTTACAGTCATTGATTCACCTGTCTTCGCCTTGTGCTGTATGAAACATGAAAGATGCGTCAACTACAAAAGGTGTGCTAATACACGGAAATGACCAGGTAGAAGAAGTACAAAAAGTTAGCAAGTATAGAAACGTATCTGAAAGTGGTCAAACTGTGGCAAAACACTACGACTCTGTTCATAACTGTCTCACACTAGTACTACTTTGTCCGTAAAGCTCTTTCACATCATAATTTCGAATTCTTACAAAATCTCATGAAGAGCGGACAAATTTTTAGATATTCAATACGGTATCAGAAACTAGAGACTATGTGATCAATCAGTTTCAAACAATTCGAATCAGTACTCTAAATAACTCCAGATAGAGGTCTAAAAATGAATATAAGTTTTTTTTCTAGTGTCACGATTTTAAATTACGACTTTTTATTGACTCGTAATTTAATATTTCACATCCAAATATTAATGTTGATATATTATCCTATGGTGTGTAAGAATTTTGTTAACTGAATAAATATTGACGTAGACACGTATTTCTCGTTACTTCCTACAGGACATAATTTCCAGTCATTACGCTTTATGAGAACTGTTCTCATTTACCTTAAGGTTCTTTTTTGTGTATGTAGGAAAGTACTTTAGAGACTTAGTTTGGAAGCTCAAACTTCACTTGTGAAACGTTAGCGGCGTGAGAAAGTAGCTCCTTCTTGTGTAACGGCGTTAATCATTAGTTGCATGTTCCTTTGCAAGACATATCGAAGCGACATAAAACGAATGAGTTTACAGAAAATTAAAATATCACTGCATGTTGACCATTTACAGATAAGTTCAAAAGACAGTAAAAAATATTTAGTTTAATAACAAAAGTAAGTGTACAATACTTTTGCATTAAACAGACTGCCAGTATCTAAATAAAAATTCTTCTATGGAACGAAAGGAGTTGCCTAGAAGGGAAATTTACTTTCAAATTTAGCTTTAATCTTTCTAAGGTAGTCAGTATCATTAGGTAATAGATCAAAGATTCTTGGCGACAGCATTATTCATCCGTTCTAAGCGAAAATCAGTTTTATTGAAGAGTGATTAAGGTCATTTTTTCTCCTATTATTGTAATCATGACTGTCATTATTCCTTCCGAGCTCGAATGGACTATTTACAATAAATTGCGTGGAGAAAATATGTACTGTGTCCCTGTAGTTGAAATACTTAACTCCTCAAGCGTTTGTGTAGAAGGTGATAAAGGACGAGCATCATACGCTAGTGATATGGCATGCTTTTTGGCAATGAAGATTTTCTCTCTCAAGGATCAGTTACCCTAGAATATAGTCCCGGGAGACATTACTGAATGAAAATGATCAGATTATATTTACTTACTGATTTGCCTATCTCCAAGACTTGCAATAATATGAAGTGCAAAAGTGGAGAGATTGAGTTGCTTGTGAATCTCTGAAACGTGTTCTTTTTTTTCGATTTCAGTTGTAATTAATATATACAAAGAAAAATTTGGAAGATTGTAGCTTTCTTCTATATCTACATAAATACTCCGCAAGCCACTTCACGGTGCGTGGCGGAGGGTACCCCAACCACAACTACTCGTTTCCTTTCCTGTTCCATTCGTTGATTGAGCAAGCGAAAAAAACTGTCCATAGGCCTCCGTATTAGCCCTAATTTCTCGTATTTTGTCTTCGTGGTCCCTACGCGAATTGTATGTTGGCCGCGGTAGATCGTTCTGCAGTCAGCTTCAAATGATGGTTCTCTAAACTTCCTCAATAGTGTTCTTCGAAATGAAAACCTTCTGCCCTCCAAGGATTCCCATTTGATTTCACAAAGCATATCCGTAACACTTGCATGCTGATAGAACCTACCAGTAACAAATATAGCAGCTCGACACTCCGATGCCTCTTTTAATCTGGCCCAAACAGTCGAGCAGTACTCAAGAATAGGTCCTACTAGCGTTCTATATACGGTCTTCTTTACAGATGAACCACACTTTCCTAAAATTCGCCTAATAAACCGAAGTCGACCATTCGCCTTCTGTACCACAGTATTCACATGCTCGTTCCATTTCATATCACTACGCATCGTTACGCCCAGACATTCAAACGACGTGACTGTGTGATGCAGTACACTACGAAAGATGTATTCGAACATTATTCATCGGCATTAACTGACATTTTTCTACGTTAAGAGCCAGCTGCCATTCATGGCACCAAAAAGATATTTTGTCTACGTCAACTACTATCAACCTACAGTCACGTACCTTCGACACCTTCCTATACACCACAGTATCATCAGCAAACAATCACAGATTGCCGCCCACTATGTCTGACAGACACGGTGAGCAGCCATGAACACTCGCCGTCGAGGACAACATACTGGGTTCTATTACTTAACCCAGCTAGTCCTGAATTTTTTTTTTCAAAATTGATTTATATCTTATCTACATTCATCCACAAGGTTGTAAGGAAGAAAGTAAAAACAATTTTGAGTATTTATTTTTATTTAGTATTTCCAAAAATGGGCGTCCTTCCAGAAGGACGTCAGTAGAATAAGGGAACATGTTTTTAAAGTATATGACATTGCGCAATTAACTTGTTTCGGTTTTTATACTTTCAAATAAACATAAATAAATTTGACTTATAGGTTAAAACAGCTAATAAATACAAAAAACAAAGAAAATAACCTATACACACATTTTATGCACTAGTATGATAAGACAAAAAGCAACAAACATGAAGTGGTTCGTCACATTTTATGCACATAGTAGTAGTTTTTTTGTGGCAACTTCGACATTTCAGCTGCTTCTTCTTTTTTGTTACCTCATCCGTTGGTAATTCAGCAACATAATGTTCTCTTCCATCAAATCTAGAATCTAGTTTTGCCCTCTTAGTAGGACGTCCTCTGCTGGTAGTGACTCTTTTGTGACTTTCAAGAATTGCAGTGACAATTCGACGACGAAATGTCAGATTATCTATGGGTTCTTCGTTGTGCTTGTAAAGATCCCAGGCATTTTGCTCTGCAATGTCCATAAAATGTGCAATGATCGGGAAATACCTTTTTCCCTCTTATAGAGCATCTATATAGGGATACATTTTGGTCAGCTCGATCTATGCCTCCCATATGAGTATTGTAGGAGTGTAATAAGTTAGGTTGAGGCACGCTAATGCTTTTCTTTTGTTCCCTGGAAAATCTTGCTACAGAGCGTAGTGGTTGCACTCTGTCAAAGTTGGTGGCTACAGTAACAACATTGTTATCATTCCAACGTACAATGGAAATCCCGTATGCTGAGTCAGAACAAACTTCATATGATCCTCAATTTTCTTTTATCATTTTTTCTACAGGTGATAGAGTACAATTCTTAACTCTGTTTCCTCTTATTGTTCCTGTTGCTTCCACGCCCCTCTCTTTTAGGTAATGTAGTAGTTCAAGGCTGGTGAAGAGGTTATCAAACTATATTCGATATGGAACATGTGGAAGTAACTGGTCAACATAAGTCAATACCACACCGTACCCCATACCTTGCGTTTCATAATCCTTACTACATGTGCCAGCTCCTTGGTAGGGTTCGAGCCAAATAATATATCCACCACTTGTGCCTCCACACCAAAATTTGAATCCGTATCGGATTGGTTTCCCTTTTATGAATTGTTTGCACCCGTGACTTCCGACGTATGGGACCATCGATTCATCGACAGAATGATGCCGCACGTGAGGCGCAAATTGTTTGAATCTATCATTCAGCATACACAGTAATGGGCGGATTTTCCCAAAACGGTCTGATTTATCTAAATTGTCATTGTTGCATACATGCAAATTGGAAAAGATGAAGTCAAATCGATCTCTGGACATGGCATTTGTTACGAGGTCGGTGTGACTGTCTTTATCTGATTGCCAGTACATCTTTCTGCGTGACACTGTTACATATCCACTTAGCAGAAGTATTGCAATAAACACCAACATCTCATCTTCTGAACAATCACCTAGTCTATTTCTCTTGGCTGCGTACTGATTTGTGTATGTGACCATCATTAGAAGCACTTCGTTATCAAATAACTGTTGGAAATATTCAAGCGGTGTTCGCCCTTTCTTCATTCCAACTGCGAACATTAGAGGCCATACAGGTGTTGGATTAACAATTTCACCACTTTTCCAGTTATATTTCTTGAGGTTTAGAACTTTATTCTTCGATAGCCTTGGTTTGTTTGTGTTTGTTGTTATTGTTGCTGTTTTTGTACTGCTGGAGGGCCCTGGAACAACATCAGAGGTGAAGGATTGTTTCCTTGTTGCATTCACAGCATTACCATTAGTAAAAATGGCCAAATCACAAAGCGCAGTAGCATTGAGCTGACTTGCTGGTAATTTATCTACACTTGGATTTTCTTCAGCACCAGAATCTTCATCTGTTACGTCATCAGTTGAATTTAGAGGAGGGTGTAATGTTACATTCACACCAGTATTAGGTATTTCCTCATCTGTTGATTCTAACATGTCCAAAAGTTCCATCAGTGTACATCGTTTTCTGTGAATACAAAATGACAACATATTACCCTGACGTCCTTCTGGAAGGACGGTTGAAAACATTATTGAATTACAACTGACGAAAACTTTCAATCATAATATAAACCCACAAATAATATAGGTTAATTCTTTAAGATATTATATGACAAGTTTCAGAATTATTGATGCAATATGAAAGAAAATATACATACCCATCGATGACAAGGTCAGTCAGTTCGTCCATGGTAAAATTGGCCCTATCTTCAAGACACAGTTTCTCACTCACTATGAACGACACCGTCAAACTGACTGTCGCAGCGCGCAACTGACTCTGCCTACTTGATATAACAATGCGTTACAGTCCGTTGCAACAATGCGTTATTCACAAAAATAAATAATTTCAACAGTGAGTGACGTCGTCCTTCCAGAAGGACGTCAGGCTTATCTGGGTTCAGAAGTCTTCGAGCCAGTCATATACCTGGGAGCCTATTCCGTATGCGCGTAACTACGTTAACAGTCTGCAGTGGGGTACCGTGTCGATTGCTTTTCGGAAATCTAGAAATATGGAAGCTGCCCGTAGACCTTCATCCATTGTTCGCACTGTATCATGTGAGAAAAGAGCAAGGTGGGTTTCGCACTGTCGATCCTTTCTAAAGCCTTGCTATTTCGTGGACATGGGATTTTCAGTCTATAGGAAATTTATTATATTCGAATTCAGAATATGCTCTAGGATTCAGCAGCAAACAGATGTTAAGGATATTGGTGTGCAATTTTGCGGGTCCGTTCTTTTGCCTTTCTTATATACCGGAGTCACCTTGTAAGAGGTCCGAGCAGATGTAATGCAGATGTAATGCAGATGTAATTTTATGTAAGAGGTCCGAGCAGATGTAATGCAGATGTATTGCTCATGCGCTGCCTGCGATATGCAAGGTATAAGAGAATCGCTGACCAGAGACCAGTGTTGACTGCAATAGGAACTGTGTAGCTGTAGCAGTAAGTTGTTGCTAGTCTGCGCTAGTCTGCAGTCTGCTCTGGTCTGGTATAGTGTATCGTGTTGGCTGGGCCGGTCGCGGTGCAGCGATGCCGGAGCCTGAGTATTATTGTATAAGGTAAAAAGCAGCCTCGCGCATATCTAGTAATGTTATCTGAACTCCCATGTAAATGTTTTAAAAATGTCCTAATAATAATCTTTGTCATATAAAGTAATTTTTAATAAGCATTCATTTCAGTTTAAAGAATTTACTAATTTCTCCAATCCATGATCATTCCGATTGTTGCAAAAAAAAAAAAAAAAAAATCTGTTGCTTCCTTTCATAAATGACAAATGTATCGGCCAGCATTGCACAGAGCTGTGCCGGAAAAATTTGTTGTAAGAGCAGATATATTCGGCGACTTTATTGAGGTAAGAATTTTTCCTTTTTTTTATTCAAAATGATCTTACAGGGCCATGACGCAGCACTGCTGTCGTCCAAAATTTACCAGGTTAAATTCACAGTCAATTATTGGAAAAGTCATAAGTGAGCGACAATTTAATTGAGAGGTTAGTTACATTGTTTTATTACCAGGTTACTGAATTTATTTTTATTACGAGGTGTAGGAATTTTTCTGTTTCGAGCTTACATTAAATGAGAAAAGTATCTTGTGGGTACATTAAATGGGAAACAAATTTTGTGTGGAGATTAAATGTGAATGAATTTCTGTAGGGAGGTTACAAATGTGAAAGAACGAATTTTGTGGGGAGGTTACACTAAAATTAGAATCATATTCATATTATTATTTATTCAATTTTGTGGGGAGGTTACAACCTGCGCTTTCTTCCAGCCGTTTGACGCTTTCCGCTGATCGAGAGATTCGGGTTGAATCGAATTGGGATTCCATCGTAACCTTACGACTTATTTCTTTTCACATTTTTCAGTTGTTTCTCTACGCCAGGGATGCTTTTAACTTCGTCATTTCCGCGGGACTCTGTGCCATTGTCAAACGGCCGAACGTTTGTACGGTTCTGCTGCCTGAAAGATTTCTGAAACGTAGTATTTAAAACTTTGACCTTCCTTTTGCCATCTTCTACTGCCAAACCAGACTGAGCAACGAGTAATTGGGCAGAAGCCTTAGACCCACTCAGCGATTTTACATAGGACCAGAATTTTTTCGGGTTTCTGGAATACCTTTAGCCAAGGTACGGTGGTAAGTATTGAATGCTTGGCGCACAGATATTTTCATAGACGCACGAATCTTTACTAATATTTGCCTGTCGTCATCTGCGCGTCTTCTTTTGAACCGCGAGTGCAACAGACTTTGCCTCTTCAGCATTTTCCGAATTTCGTTATTAAACCATGCTGGGCCTCTTCCGTCCTTAATCCTCTTACTAGGCACATACTTTCCCAGAACACGATTTGCAATCTGTTTAAACTTTGCCCATAATTCATTTACGTCCATAATTTTGGAACTAAATGGTTGCAATTCACTATCTAAGCGAGATGCTAACAATTGCTTATCGCCGGCTGCAGTGTCCGAGCGGTTCTAGGCGCTTCAGTCTGGAACCGCGCGTCCGCTACGGTAGCAGGTTCGAATCCTGCCTCGGGCATGGATGTGTGTGATGTCCTTAGGTTAGTTAGGTTTAAGTAGTTCTAAGTTCTAGGGGACTGATGACCTCAGATGTTAAGTCGCATAGTGCTCAGAGCCATTTGAACCATTTGCTTATCTGTTCTTTCTAGCTGTAAGTGAGATGCTAATAATTGCTTATCTGTTCTTTCTAGCAGAAACACTCTCCTAGTCCTCTTGACTGATTTATCAACTTTCGTAATCATAGTTGCAACGATGACATCGTGATTATTAATCCGCGTCTTTACACTGACACCATCGATAATGTTCGGCCTGTTTGTAGCTGCCAGGTCCAAGATAGTTGCATTGCGTGTGGGCTGCCGAACTAGGTGCTCAAGACAGTTTTCGGAAAAGGTGCTCAAAACTACTTCACAAGACTGTCTGTCTATACTCCCTCCAGTGAATCCATACACGTCCAGTTCTATACTACTACTCATGTTTTAAATTTGTTACAGGTGTTGCACCCTTTCCCAGAACACGATTTGCAATCTGTTTAAACTTTGCCCATAATTCCTTTATGTCCATAATTTTGGAACTAAATGGGTGCAATTCACTATCTAAGCGAGATGCACCCTTTTTATGTGCAAAATTGAATATGTACCGTGTTCTTTAATTTGAGAGAGCGATCGTATGCAGGAAACACGATATTGATCGTTTTAAAAACGTTATTGCAATTTTTTCTGTTACTTTATATCTATTTGGATTGATTTTAATACTTCTGTCATCTACAAAAGAAATATTTCTGCTGCCTGTATATTAAATGAAACTTTATTATATATCTAAATCTAGATTTTTTTTGAGAAGCAATAGAAGGAAACAAAATATCCACTGCTTTAAGCTGAAGAATTAAGAAGTACAACTTTCTGCATTCTTTTTGTGAAGTATGATATGAGCCATCTGTCGGCATTACCGTTAATTCTATGAAACATCAGTTCATATAGTTTTACACAAGCTTTACATAAGAGTGATAGGGCAATAAATGCATAGTTTATGACAAATTATCTTCCACACAAACGAGTTGTTATGGAGTGCAGTCTCTATAAAATAAAAGCACGAAAGCAAGTTAATTATGAAAGTAATAGTTGAAATTTTTAAAATTATTTTCCTCACAACTACCACGAGTATGTAATAGTACTTTCCAGGGATAAATTAAATTATTGTATAAAGATCGCTTCAACAGCTACCTCTAGGGTATAATACAGAGTACGTAAGACAGGTGATAGTCCTCTGAAAATAGGTCTTCCAACTACGTATTTTTAATTAAGTAAACTGCTATTACTTATAGTGCAGGTGCGAGCAGAGTCGTCCACTGGAAAGGCAAAAATCTCGAAATGCAACAGTCTTCCGTGAAAAATAATCATCAGTTCCAGTACCAAAATATTTTAGCTGGTATGTTGGCCAGTTTTCGTAATGCTAGTCGTAAAATATGACACAGTTACTACAAATGCATACAGTAAGACAAAAAGAGAGACCTCAGTTCCAGAATCAGTTATGAAACGCAAATAATCTTTCTTGTAGTGCTCACATCTCACAAAATTCGATTTATCTCGCCTGCAGATATACAATAATACTGATCCTTCCTACGTGGCGGCTATGAGCCACGTCAATAATTTGTTTCGTTGGCCCTAACATTTGAGTTACACAGCACTAAATTAAGAATATGTTTATGAAAGAACTTAGTTCGCGAGGAAACAAAGGCTCAACCGTTTTGATCTTTGAAATTATTAATGGAGCCTCATAATATTTAACTGTAGGTCTACATTTCTTCATTAGTTATGTTGCCATTTATTTTATAATTCTTCCTCTAATCAGATATTAGTTGAGGTGGGTTTCCTAAAAAATAATCGCATGGCTATTCGCATCGTATTTTTTAGTTTCGTTACTCATTTCTATTGCAAATCACCGGGTAACAATTAAAAGGACCACATAAAATTTTGACGTCCTTGAAAACAACTGTTTCTGTACCCGTGGAAGCAGAAGACCACTTCACCTGCATGTCTATGGAAATTTGTAATTGGCTGTTACCTTTCTGCGCCATACCAGAGTCTCAGGGAAAGCGATTATTATTATTTACACTGGTCATTTGATGTCAGTTTATCAACAGCGTACTTGGTTCGGTTCTGTTTTAAAATCATAATGTTCTAAAAACATGTCGCGAGAACTGGTGCAGTAATAAAAGCACTGAGCTTACATTCGGCCAACCGGATTTAGGTTTTTCATTGTTTCGCTATATTCCTCAAGGATACCGCAGGGATTTTCACATGGACATGACCAATTTACTCACTCATCCCTGTACAACGCTAGCTGGAACTCGATCTTTAACGACCTCGTTGCCTATTGGATGTAACACCTTGACTCTTTTCTTTCTTGATATCAATATTGAGGTGTTGGATGTTAGTGTTAAGTAAAGGAGAGGTTTCTAGTGAACAACACCGTAATTCTGCTCATTATATTCACCAATAGACATTAAAAATGACATCATAATGACAACTATTTGCAAAAAATGTTAGACACCGATGTTTGTTAGAGCTGGTGCACGATTTAATCCAAATATGCACAAAACGATGTAATTCCTCTTTTGGATAATTTCCAAAGTTTACTACATGGCACATAACTTCAACTGTCGTTCCCATTGCCGATTCAACTTAATGCGACCACAAAAATAATGTTGATATGTCGATTAGAAATTCATAGTGGACAGAGAGATAAATTTCATTGACATCGTGGATTCCGACACGGAGTTACAAATGATGCGGGGTACCAAGTACTGTTTATGGATGAATAATGTAGCGCAGAGGGGGAACTCTATATACTTTTAAATTAATAATTACAAAAACCTCAATAGTATCAAATCTAATGATGGTGATGTATCAGTCAAGTGGGAATGTCATTTTATAATATCAATATCATATATTTTCTTGTGTTCTGCTGTACCATTTTAGGTTAAATTACATGACCACTGAATCGTTAATCGCGTAATCAGAACGCAGAAAGCTAAGTAAGAAACAGACTAAACTAAAACAGTATATGCATATTAGTACTGTGTTATAGGGGCGTTAGGCAACGAATCACTGAGACAGGGCCATGAGAACAATAAAAGATGGGTTGGTACTTTCTTGAGATCAACTACTGAGACAACAGACAAACACTAGGCAAAAAGGACAAAGCTCAGCAGAAATCTTTTGCTAAGACATGAGACACTAAAATTAATTGATGGAAGGAGAAAATATAAAAATGTAGTAAATGAAAAAGCAAAAGGGAATACAGATGTCTTAAAACTAAGATTAACAGAAAGTACAATGTGAGAAATCAGGATACGCTAAAGGCAATATGCAAAGCTGCAGAAGCATATATGGCTATAAGGAAGATGCACTATGTGATCAAAAGTATCCGGACACTTGGTTGAAAATGGCTTAAAAGTTCGAGGCGCCCTCCATCGGTAATGCTGGAATTCAGTATGGTGTTGGTCAAGCCTTACCCTTGATGATAGCTTCCACTCTCGCAGGCATACGTTCAACCAGGTGCTGGAAGGTTTCTTGGGGAGTGGCAGCCCATTCTTCACGGAGTGCTGCGCTGAGGAGAGATATCTATGTCTGTCGGTGAGGCCTGGCACGAAGTCGGTGTTCCAAAACATCCCAAAGGTGTTCTATAGGATTCATGTCAGGTCTCTGTGCAGGCCAATCCATTACAGAGATGTTATTGTCGTGTAAGCATTCCACCACAGGCCGTGCATTATGAACAGTTGCTCGATAGTGTTGAAAGATGTAATCGCCATCCCCGAATTGCTCTTCAACAGTGGGAAGCAAGAACGTGCTTAAAACATCAACGTGGTCCTCTGCTGTGATAGTGCCACGCAAAAAAACAAGGTGTGCAAGTCGCCTCCATGAAAAGCACGACCACACCATAACACCGCCGCCTCCGAATTTTAGTGTTGGCACTACACACGCTGGCAAATGATGTTCACGAGCATTCGCGATAATCACACGCAGCCATCGGATCGCCACATTGTGTAACGTTATTCGTCACTCCACACAACGTTTCTCCACTCTTCAATCGTCCAATGCTTAAACTCCTTATACCAAGTGAGGTGTCGTTTGGCATTTACCGACGTGATGTGTGGCTTATGAGCAGCCGCTCTACCATGAAGTTTTCTCACTTCCCATCTAACTGTCATAGTACTTGCAGTGGATCCTGATGCAGTTTGGAATTCCTGTGTGATGGTCTGGGTACATGTCTGCCTATTACACATTACGACCCTCTGTCGGCGGTCACTGTCAATCAACAGACGAGGTCGGCCTGTACGCTTTCGTGCTGTATGTGTCGTTTCACGTTTCCACTTCACTATCACATCGGAAACAGTGGACCTAGGGATTTTTAGGAGTGTGGAAATATCGCGTACAGTCGTATGACACAAGTGAAACCCAGTCAACTGACCACGTTTGAAGTGCGTGAGTTCCACGGGCCGCCCCAATCTGCTCTCTCACGATGTCTAATGACTACTGAGGTCGCTGATATGGAGTATCTGGCAGCAGGTGGCAGCACAATGCACCTAATATGAAAAACTATGTTTCTCGGTGTGTCCGGATACTTTTGATCATATAGTGTAGATGCCATGTATATGTGTATCAGAGAAACATTTGCAGAAAAGTATCTGTGTGCATGTCAAAAACTGAAGTGGCATGCCAGAACTAAGCAAACAAGTGACAGCTGAAAGGTGGAATGTCTACAAAAAAGGACTCTTCAGGTTGTAAACGATATCTGTTTACAACTAACACTGTGGTGAAAAGCAAGTCGAGACGAGAAATTTGATAAAGGACACTTGTGGTCTGTCAGGTCGGGAAACTACCTCAAACTGGCCTACACGAAACACCTAAGCTACAGTGCATGTGCATCAAGCGAAAGTTTTCAATATTCTCTCGCTTTTTTCGCTCAAACTTTTAATCCTAGATGAAAAGTGAATAAGATCTATTGCGTTTATATTTGACATTATCCACACATTTTAGGATCTTTTCTGTAGGAAATCCGATAGAGTTTAATTTTGTACTGAGATACGTTTTCGCTAGAGGCCGTGGTTTTCGTGTTATGCAAGAAAAATGCACACAAGTGACCTTGAAGCACACCACCACCTACACACTCATCCCCCACCGGTCAAGATATTTGGAATGTTCTTCGTGGCACTCCATCATACCATCCTACACTGTGCAAAAGTTTGCGATTACACGAATTATGTATTTTGGTTTTTGGTCTTTTTGGTCTTATTAAGCCACCAATTTCGTCGTGCACTTACAAATTATAAAACTGAGGTTTGTGAAAATTTCACATCAAAATTTGGTGACTTCGACGGCACAAAATTAACAGCTAAATCTTTTTGTTTGTTTGGACTTGTTACTAAAGAATTTCTATGGGTGTAAAGGTTAAGTTCAGCTCGAATTGCTAACATAATTAGTTTTTGTATAAAGCTTATGAAAGTCTCTCTTCTTTCATTACCCCACACTGGATGGTTGGAATAAATAATGTTAACCAAACAGCCGACTAAGCTGATTGCGTAACAGCCCAGTCAATGAAGGCCAATAAAGGTCGAATATGGGAAATACTGTTTGTTTATTCGCAACATGCTCCATTACAACTTTTTCTAGTACTAGATGTATGTAATGTGTGTGTATGTGTGTGTGTGTGTGTGTGTGTGTGTGTGTGTGTGTGTGTGCGTGCGTGCGTGTTGAGTGGAGTTTTTGTGTTGTATGATGATGATGATGATGAAAAAACGGTGTACTCCTCGCGAATAGCACCAACGGGGCTGCCAAGCTTAACGTCCCCATCCACTGGACGCATCGTCATCAAGAGTGTCACATTCCCTCACTTCATGAGACACTGCGGAAAAGTTTCGTATTTGAACCAGGACATTGGTGCAAAGTCTGTGACCAGGAACTTTACGCCACCAGCTCTCATTTCCTTACCGACCAAATACTGGCAGTAAAATGTTTTCCTCCACCAGGATTCGAACCGACTTATCCCGGGTCGAGTACCACCGCACAAGAGTGCATTAGAGACTTCTGCCACGGAGGCGGATTGTGAAATATTGCGTAGTTACAAATTTTTGCTTAGTGGTAAGATGGAGAGCTATGAACAATATACTAAAAATCCTGCCCAGTAGAGGATGAATGTGGGACTGGGGGGTGATTTTTGAATAACTCGAAAATCTCAGACTATAGCGAAAACTTGTTCAGTACAACTTTAACCTATGTTATATTTACAATAAGTAAGGTGCTATTCGTTTTTACTCTAGAACAAATAGTTTGCTCGAAGAGAGCGAGATAATATTGACAGTCTCATGCAACGCACATGCTTTTGTAGGCCATTGTAAGGTAGTTTCCGACGTGCTAAACCACAAGTGTCCTTTATCACATTATTCGTCTCGATGTCCTCTACACCAACGTGTCCTCTACACCAACGTGGTATTTTGTAAACTTTTGTCGTTCACACTCCGTATAAAGGAATGAAATTCGATGACAATGTTATGGAAATAAAAGAGGGAGTGGATGAAGATGCTGTGGGAAGCAATAGTGCGAATCACCTACATCACAAAAAGGCACCTGGAGTAAGGAATGTTTCAAAGAACTGTTGAGATTTTTCGGAGAACAAACAATGAAAAAACTGTTCCGAGCGGTACAAAAGCTATGAAATAGGCAAAATACCCTCATATTTGAAGAAGAATGTAATAATCCCAATATCAATGAAGGCAAGTGTTAAGAAATGTGAACAATATAAACTCATCACTTTAATAAACCATAGTTGCAAAATATTGACACGAATTACTTACAGAAGAATAAAAAATTTCTAGAAGTCGACGTCGGGGAAGATCAGTTTAGGTCCAAGAGGAAAGTAAAAACACCTGAGAAAATATTGACCCTACGATTTATCTTCGAAGATAGGTTGAAAAAATACAAACTCAACTTTATATTATACTTAGTTTTAGAAAAATCTTTTGAAAAAAGAGACTGGCGTACATTCTGAAATTATCAGGGTTAAAATACAGGGAGCGGAGAGCTATCTAGCTATCTACAAATTGTACAAAACTAGACTGCAGCTGTAAGAGTCGAAGAAGGTTAAAGGCAGACAGTAGCTGAGAAAGAAATCAAACATTCAAGGAAGCGCAGGAAAAAAATTGAAAAGGAATTTAAATTGAGAAATAAGTAATAAGAATCTTCAGATATGCCGATGATATTGTAATTTTCTAAGATGGCAAATGACACGGAAGATCAGTTGAATGGCATGGATAGTGTCTTGGAAAGAGGTCATGAGACGAAAACAAGTGACAATAAAATAACAGAAATGACATGTTGTCGAACTAAGTCAGGTGATGCTGAGGAAACCAAATCATGAAATGAGACTGAAAGTAGTAGGCGACTTTTGCTGTTTGTGCAGGGAAATAACTAACGATAGCATAAGTAAAGAAGAAATAAAATGTATACTGCTAACGACAAGAAAGAAGAGAAATGTGTTAACATCGACTACAAATCCTACAAATCTACGTGTTAGGAAATCTGTAATGAAATTGCTTGTCTGCACTGTACCCTTATACTGGGGTGAAGCATTGACTGTAAACATGTGTGACAAGAAGAGAATAGAAGCTTTTGAAATGCGATGGTACAGGGAAATGCTGAAGGTTAGTGCTGTAGATTGGATAACCAATGAAGAGATATAGAATCTCATTGAAGAGAGAAGATCTTTATAGAACAACGTAACAAAAAGAAGGAAAAGCTTGATAAAACACATCCTGCGGCATCAAGACACAGTTAATGTGGTACTGGAGGGTTGGTTGGTTGGTTTGGGGGAGGAGACCAAATAGCGAGGTCATCGGATTAGGGGAGGATGGGGAAGAAAAATCGGCAGTGCCCTTTCAAAGGAACCATCGCGGCATTTGCCTGAAGTGATTTTAGGGAAATCACAAAAAAACCTGAATGAGGATGGCCGGACGCGGGTTTGAACCGTCGTCCTCCCGAATGCGAGTACAGTGTGCTAACCACTGCATCACCTCGCTCGGTGGTAGAGGAGGGAAGTGCGGAGAATAAAACTTTGACCTGAAACCTGCAGTTCCATACTGTATTACAATGTAAGGCTTTTAGTAATGTGAACCCAGTGAGGTATTGCAATGGTTAAGACACTGGACTCTCATGGGACTGACCAAACTAATATTTTCTGAGGTGTCCCTAAATAGTTTAAAGCGAATGCAGCGTTGGCTTTTTAGAAAAAGGCTACTGTCGGTTTCCCTCTCTTGTCATTCTCAATTCGAGCCTGCGTTGCAACTCTAGTGATCTCGCCGTCGACGGATCGTTAAACCCAAATGTTCCTTGCAGTTACAGTCAGCTATTCTTTAACAATAATCTAGAGAAGTGGCACAGTGCTAAAAGCATTAGACTCGTATATTTCCTAGATTTTATCAACTATTGAAAACAGATCTTTAAAGGCGTATGAATTGTTAGTTCTTACGCTACGTGGGATAACCACCTCTTGAACAAAGACAAATACTTTTTTGCCTGCCAAGCACATCGTAATGTACAATAACAACTGTGGCAGTTAACGTTTATGATCAGCTGTCCTCAGCTCTGATATCAGAGTTGAGTTTCAAGTCAATGTTGTGGAGTTAAGGCGAGCACTCGGTGTGCGTAGTCGTAGAACGAGGTTCATTCAGCTAACTGAGCTGCTTGAATGAATAAGCACAGAGTCGGACACACAATCAGCCCAAGAGGTGCCATGCCAGACACGACATTTGCTCGTAGAACAACTTTTGATATTATTAATGCTCTCGTTCAGTTTCTTGAGTCATGCGACTTTAGTCAATTCAGATGAAAATTAGTCTTCGGTTTGCGAACGGTGATAGAGTTCTTTACGTAATTGTGCCGAAATTTAAAATACACGAATAACTTGTAACTGTTGATACTTTAGTTTTTTGTTTGTTTATTTCATTTTTTTTGTGGGTTATTCACTCACACTGTCTTCGTCTGGCTCAATTCGCTTAAAAAGCCCAGGAGTATATCATGACAAAAAAATGGTTCAAATGGCTCTGAGCACTATGGGACTTAACTTCTGAGGTCATCAGTCCCCTAGAATTTAGAACTACTTAAACCTAACTAACCTAAGGACATCATACACATCCATACCCGAGGCTGGATTCGAACCTGCGACCGTAGCGGTCGCGCGGTTCCAGACTGTAGCGCCTAGAACCGCTCGGCCACTCTGGCCTGCTATGTGATGACACATTTTTGTTTCGGAATATATCTTCAGCCAACTCCAAGTTTAAAGGAGGCTGATTGGAGTTCTACTCTCCGTCGATTACGAAGTCATTCGAGTTGTGGCATGAGTTCGGACTGGATATGAATGGTGAGGGTAATCGACTATGACCTTTCAGTGGGGCTATCCCGGCATTCGCAGTAAGTTTTTGATAGAAATCCGGAAGCCCAAACGGAGAATTGAGCCACTGTCCTTCCGAGTAACAGTCCAATCAATAAATTAGTGCGCCTCTTCGCTTGGTACGATTCCAATGGTAAGTCTATTCTGAGAAATAATTCTGTAAGTGTTTGCAAACTGTTTTTCTGGTTGACACTGACGGAAGCCTCTGTCGCGGATCTTCGTTGAGTAGCGTCACCTTTTCTTCCATCGAATAACAAAATGGCAATCGTCTAAAACCAAACAACGCGATATCTTTTAAATCTATGTGTCACGGCAGATAAAATGGGATTGCTGCATAGCCTCTACAGAAAACAGTCGTGGCATTAATTAAATGACACTATGCTTTACGGATAGCACAATATGTCGCAAAGGTAAACACGTATATAAAAATATATTTCAAGCCATCTGTTTTAACTTCCTGGCGTCTTCATTTTCAGTATCTAGTTGCTCTTTCCTGAGACAATACAATGAACTGCTCTTCTTATTTTAAAGGTTTCGTGCAGTGACAACTGTAATACTGTCGTTAACGCCAAAACATAAAAACCAAACCGAATGGTTAACGCTCTAGATTTGTTTTCGGTAGGAGTAGGGTTCAAATCCCCGTCTTCCCATACAGTTTTAAGGAATGCATCGTTCCGGGGAAGATCCTTACACGACAGCAACAACATATTTCCAGTCCAAACCGAGCTTATGTTCTATCTGTAATGACCTCGACATAGACGGCACTTTACATATTAATTTTCTCACTGTCTCGTGACTTGTGGACAATTTACAACTTACAAAATAGAAAGGAAAATAAACGTATTGATCCACGTATATGCTAGTCTTGTTCCTCTAAGGGCGCACCAGGACTTAATTCACCACTTGTGGACAGGTGGAGAACGTAGCCGAAAACGCACACTGTCTGCTAGGATCTGGTTACCTTCAGCTTCCTCCGTTCTAGAACAAGATATCTGCCGTACAACGAAGCATTAAGTGAATAAGCTAAAATGAGTAATGTAGTGGATGACACAATTTCGGTTAGAGCTTAAAGTGCTGCATAATCTTAGTTATTGACTGTTACTTGCCCAAAAAATTTCACCTCACAAGATTGTTGTTAACGGAAAGTCGTCTAACACTGACCTTTGGATAGACAGTAAAATGAATTTTAAAATTAAACACTTCAAACTCTGTTTCACACGCTATTCAAGGAAACTACATCATGCTTTCTTCAAGTGCCTTAGTATTACACAAATACACATGATATTGTTCCATGGTCAGCTAATTCAGAGCCTAATCTTCCTTTTAACATGCCAGGTTATGTTCATAAATACATACAGACAGTTGTATCTGGCATTTCTTCTTTATTTATAAAAGTCAGAAATTGTTTAAAGGCGGCTATTTTCGTGATACCTAGGTAATTTCGTGATATTTTTGTGTTGAGTTACTGCACTTATCTGTGAGAGGACCAGCGAGCCTTTAGTTCCTTGGGACATTTCATGCAATAGTACAAGGTATGACTGAGCTTTCTCCAAACTCACAGCCGCAAAAAAAGAAGTTACGAACAGCGGCGTTATTCGCAGTAGGCTTCAATTACATTTCCAGTGTCTGTACTATTACTGAATATTTGATGTTAAAGTGATAGTAAACACTACACATTTCGTCTTATTATGTATAGACAGAAGTATATTATCTTCTCTATGTAAAGCTACAATCAATGAATTTTATATGTAAAATGTATTTTTTGTATAGAGTATGTATAAAACTAAAAATGTAATGTATTAAGTTATTTAAGGAATACTGCGTTCAAGTAGCAATGAAGTACATTATATTTATACTAAGAAATTTGCAACCATAAGTGTATTCCTCATGTAAAGCTAAAGTTCATGTATTCATGCTCAATCAGTATTTAATCTGTATAATATCAGGTGCATGTACCTAAGGTATCACACTGAATATACCACAACTACCAACATTAAGACAAACAAAAAACTACTGAATATCGTGTAGTGTCCTGACGTGCAACATTCTAAGCAACATATCAATACACAAAAACATAATAAACATACATAAACATAAACCATTTCAGATGAGAATAGCTCGAGGTTCTACCGAGACCTTCTCAACTGAAATAGGTAGAAATAGGCTATTATCAACCAACAAGGTACTTAGACTAAATTACACATCCAAATATAGTAAATCACTTCCCTATACAACTTATTTTCACCACACTCATTGTATTACTTTTTTTAAATTTTTATTTGACATTTGCGTTATATAAATTATATTCTCATCAACTAGGCAGAAACAAATTATACAGAACCATTTCAACAATTGTTAAGCATGCGATTCTCTGTAACCTTAGAAAAATTTTTGTATGTTACGTTCTTTATATTATTTACAAAACATTAACAACTGTATACCAATAAGATTGTAATAATAAGAAGTGTTGCTGTCAGATTTAGAAGCATCTGACCCACCTTACACTTCATGGCAGTGGGTTACTCTGCACTGTTAATGAAATAAATACTACACACTTCTTATACATAAAAATTGTGTCACATCTGATTATGTTATTTAAGTGCCGATATCCGCAGCATATGTTTTGGAAAGGAAATCGTAGCTTCCTAGCGGTTGTAAATATGCCGTTTACGCTTGGCCAGCAGTTTTGCACTTCGTATATTTCATAAACATAGTATACTTGGTAAAAAACGAGAACCGTGCGAGTAGGGCTCGCGCTCTGAGAGTTTTGTATAAACTTAATTTTGTATATAGATATTTTTTCTATAGGTTTTGATGAGAGAGTTTGCAAGTATCAAAATATGTGACATAGGTAACTGTAGCTTTTGACTGCATAGCCTTAGAAGCTTAACATTTTTACACCAGCAAGAGACCTTAGACCTTAGTATTTGACATAAATTTCAACTTTATACCTATATCTGTTCCTGAGAAAAAGGGATCTTAAAAGACGGCCGTATCTTTGGTTCCACTCAATTAGAAATTTAAATTTTTTACACCACCAAGTGACCGTTTACCTCAATATTTGACATAATTTTCGACTTCATACTTCTACCTGTTCCTGAAAAAAAGGGGTCTTAACAGACAGATGGCAGACAGACGGACAATAAAGTGATCCTATAAGTGTTCCGTTTTTTACCGATTTAGGTACGGTACCGTAAAAATTGGTGGCTTGTATAATTAGCTTCAAGTTCTTTTTTTTTTTTTTTTTTCGTCTCGGCCTCTCACGAAATTACCGGTCGCAAACCACTTTCTTCGAATTTCAGGTCAGCATTTGTAAAGTATTTAAGGCAGCTGCAAGAAGTGATTGCCTTGCTGTGGAGTTCACTGAATGACGTTTTTTCTTTATTTGCGGCATGCTTGCTTTGACCTTGTTATTTTCATTTCCAGGTATTAACTGCATTCAGAGTATAATTTACTGTTGCGTAAAATAACTATCTATTTTCTTTATTCGGAAGTTAATTACAAACTGCTCTATTTGATGCTGTTAATTTGTTGCGATCGATTTCGAAACTGTGGTGGCTTCATAATGCAGTAAACTAAAACGTATCGATTACATGTATTCGTGAGAGTTAGAAGAAAAGTACAAGTAAAGTACATATTTTTACTCTTGCCCGGTATGCGCTATTGGCATCTGTGAAATTTTTATTGCGTGGCCTGTAGTGTGAGGCGAGAAGGGCTGGAGTTCATCGTTTTGTCCACGTGAAAGTCATTACAGCTCGAGCAGAAGCTCGAACAGGACAGGAATTGAGAGAAGCAGTCTTCCACCATATCATCCTGACACGCGCCTGCCGTAATTTATGGCGTGCCCCAGAGAAGTGTTACAGGATCGTTACTGTTTACCACGTATATAAGTGATCTTGTGAGTAATGCGGGAGCTCCGTGAGTCTCTTTGCGAATGATTCTATTGTTTATAGAAATTCTAAAACACCAAAAAATTGCGGTAAATTGAAGGAAACCTTGCAGAGGATCGATGATATATATGAGTATTAGAATTTCCCCCAAGACAAAGAAATGTTGCGTAATACACATAAATAGGAAGGAGGATCAATTGTTGTTCGATTACACGACTAAGAACCAATCATAAGAAAGGGTACCCATTATTAAATATCTAAGAGCATGCCTCTGGAGTGACCCAAAGTACAACGACCACATAAAACTTGATAACGCTATGTGGGGAAAACAGATAACAGACATGCTGGAAGAATTCTAAGAAAATGTAATTCACTTACGAAAGAAGTGGTGTACAGACCACGAGCTGCATCGATTCTTGAGCACTGTTCGCCAATATGGGACTCTTCCTACTGACTGACGGATTTTTGCCAGAGAAGATGAAGAAGGTCCAAAGAAGAGCGACACGTTTCTTCATGGTTCCGCTTAGCGAGCACCAGAGGGTCACAAAGATGTGCCGTCGAACTCCAGTGGCGGACGCTGCAATAGAAGCTTTACACATAATACAGAGATCTACTGTTACAATTCTGGGAACGTACTTGCCAAGAAGACTGAGGCAACACATTTGCACCCCTGCGTACACTATAGGAAAAACGTACAACTTTGAGCTGATATACACACCTACCGAGAGTAGTTTTTCTCGAGTACCATTGGGGAATGGAACAGGAATATGGGAAATAATCCGACGTACTCTCCGCCATTCACCACGAGGTGGATACTTGAATTCAAATGTACATGTAATTCAGGGGAAAGAAGGGTAACTATACAAAGCTCGTTGTATAAGGCTCCTCGCAACCGATACCGATGGTAGTTTGCTTGTATACCCTGGGAGCAGACAACATTCCCTTAGACCTACTGATAGCCTTCAACTGGTCAGCAAGATGTGTGAGATAGGCGAAATACCCTCAGACTTCAAGCAGAATATAATACCCCAATTCCAAAGAAAGCCGGTGCTGACAGGTGTGAATTTACCGAACTATCCGTTTAATAAGTCAGGATTGCACAATACTAAGACGAATTCTTTACATAAGAACGGAAAAACAGAGTTTAGCGACCTCGCTGAAAATCAGTTGGGACTCCGGAGAAATGTAGAAACACGCGAGGCAACACTGACCCTACTACTTCTCATATAAGATGGGTTAAGGAAAGGCAAGCCTACGATTATAGCATTTGCAGACTTAGAGAAAGTTTTTCACAATACTCTTTCAAATTATGAAGGTGGCAGAGGTAAAATGCACAGAGTGAAAGGCTATTTAACAACTTGTACAGAAACGAGATGGCAGTTATAAGAGTCGAGGGGTATGAAAGGGAAGCGGTGGTTGGGAAGGGAGTGAGACAGAGTTGTAGCCTATCCCCGATGCTATTCAATCTGTATTTTGAGCAAGCAGTTCCTTCTCTAAATCCTCGCACAAACGAAAAAATGGCTGACATTGAAATAAGTGTCCAAGGAATAGAAAAGCAACTGGAATCATTCAACAGAGGAAAGTCCACTGGATCTGACGGGATACCAATTCGATTCTACACAGAGTACGCGAAAGAACTTGCCCCCCTTCTAACAGCCGTGTACCGCAAGTCTCTAGAGGAACGGAAGGTTCCAAATGATTGGAAAAGAGCACCGGTAGTCCCAGTCTTCAAGAAGGGTCGTCGAGCAGACGCGCAAAACTATAGACCTATATCTCTGACGTCGATCTGTTGTAGAATTTTAGAACATGTTTTTTGCTCGCGTATCATGGTTCAAATGGCTCTGAGCACTATGGGACTCAACTGCTGAGGTCATTAGTCCCCTAGAACTTAGAACTAGTTAAACCTAACTAACCTAAGGACATCACACACATCCATGCCCGAGGCAGGATTCGAACCTACGACCGTAGCGGTCTCGCGGTTCCAGACTGCAGCGCCTAGAACCGCACGGCCACTTAGGCCGGTGCGTATCATGTCGTTTTTGGAAACCCAGAATCTACTCTGTAGGAATTAACATGGATTCCGGAAACAGCGATCGTGTGAGACCCAACTCGCTTTATTTGTTCATGAGACCCACAAAAAATTAGATACAGGCCCCCAGGTAGATGCCATTTTCCTTGACTTCCGGAAGGCGTTCGATACAGTTCCGCACTGTCGCCTGATAAACGAAGTAAGAGCCTACAGGATATCAGACCAGCTGTGTGGCTGGACTGAAGAGTTTTTAGCAAACAGAACACAGCATGTTGTTATCAATGGAGAGACGTCTACAGACGTTTAAGTAACCTCTGGCGTGCCACAGGGGAGTGTTATGGGACCATTGCTTTTCACAATATATATAAACGACCTAGTAGATAGTGTCGGAAGTTTCATGCGGCATTTCGCGGATGATGCTGTAGTATACAGAGAAGTTGCAGCATTAGAAAATTGTAGCGAAATGCAGGAACATCTGCAGCGGATAGGCACTTGGTGCAGGGAGTGGAAACTGACCCTTAACATAGACAAATGTAATGTATTGCGAATACACAGAAAGAAGGATCCTTTATTGTATGATTATATGATAGCGGAACAAACACTGGTAGCAGTTACTTCTGTAAAATATCTGGGAGTATGCGTGCGGAACGATTTGAAGTGGAATGATCATATAAAATTAATTGTTGGTAAGGCGGGTACCAAGTTGAGATTCATTGGGAGATTCCTTAGAAAATGTAGTCCGTCAACAAAGGAGGTGGCCTACAAAACACTCGTTCGACCTATACTTGAGTATTGCTCATCAGTGTGGGATCCGTACCAGATCGGGTTGACGGAGGAGATAGAGAAGATCCAAAGAAGAGCGGCGCGTTTCTTCACAGGGTTAATTGGTAACCGTGATAGCGTTACGGAGATGTTTAGTAAACTCAAGTGGCAGACTCTGCAAGAGAGGCGCTCTGCATCGCGGTGTAGCTTGCTCGCCAGGTTTCAAGAGGGTGCGTTTCTGGATGAGGTGTCGAATACATTGCTTCCCCCTACTTATACCTCCCGAGGAGATCGGAATGTAAAATTAGAGAGATCCGAGCGCGCACGGAGGCCTTCAGACAGTCGTTCTTCCCGCGAACCATACGCGACTGGAACAGAAAAGGGGGGTAATGACAGTGGCACGTAAAGTGCCCTCCGCCACACACCGTTGGGTGGCTTGCGGAGTATAAATGTAGATGTAGATGTAAAGGAAGCAAACGAAAAATTTGGAGTTGAAATTAAATTGCAAGAAAAAGAAAAAAAAAAGTTTGAGGTTTGCCGATGACTTGTAATTCTGTCAGAGACAGCGAGGGACTTGGGAGAGCAGCTGAACGGAATGGACGGTGTCTTGAAAGGAGGATATAATATGAACATCAACAAAAGCAAAGCGAGGAAAGTGGAATTTAGTCGAATTATTCAGGTGATACTGAGGGAATTAGATAACGAAACGACACACTTATAGTAGCAGGTGAGGTTTGCTTCTTAGGCAGCAAAATAACTGATGATGGTCGAATTAGAGAGCAAATAAAATGTAGACTGGCAAAGGCAAGAAAAGCGTTTCTGAAAAAGAGAAATTTGCTAACATCGAGTATAAATTAAAGTGTCATGGCGTCTTTTCTGAAAGTATCTGTCTTGGATATATCCAAGTATGGAAGTGAAAAATGGACGATAAACAGTTTAGACGGGAAGAGAGTAGAAGCTTTTGAAATGTGGTGCTACAGAAGAATGCTGAAAATTAGATGGGTAGATCACAGAACTAATGAGGAGGTACTGGGGAGAAAAGAAGTTTGTGGCACAACCTGATTAGTAGAAGGGATCGGTTGGTAGGACACATTCTGAGACATCAGGGGATCACCAATTTACTGCTGGAGGGAAGCGTGGGGGGCTGAAGTCGTAGAGGGAGACCAAGAGATGAACACGGTAAGCAGATTCAGAGGCATATAGGTTGTAGTTACTCGGAGATGAGGAGGCTTGCACAGTATAGAGCAGCATGGAGAGCTGCATCAAACCAGTGTGACTGAAGACCACAACGTGTTGACATAAACTTCATGCCTTTGAGTGCCGGTGGTTTCCGCCTGAAACCAATATTTTATTTATTTTGTTTTTAAGAACCAGTGCCTTTAGCATGAAACCACCAATTCTATTGCAAGACAAATACATGTACGTACTTATGAGGTACTTCTACGAATGTACTAGTAGTTCAGTGTACTATTCACTTATGACGTTCAAACCAACAGTCGGTGCGGAGATGGAGTTACGTCATTGTAGGAGATGGTAAAACGCAGTTTTTTTTTATAATGGTCATATTGGTGTCACTGGCCATGAAAGTAGGTCTGTCTAAATTTACTGTAACATAGATTTGAGTTTGTACTAATACTTTTATGAGTGGTTTCGAAATGAAACGACTGGGCCAATATCTAGTTCTGATACAAAATTTTAGGCCCATTTTTTCTTATTATTTAGGATTATAATTTGTTTTTGGCGTTATCAGTTCATGAAAGTTTCGGAATGTGGGATTGTGCCAAGAAAAAATTCGAATTTGCTTTCAAGTATATCATATGTATATGTCCTAGTGGTCCCAAAGTGAAACAACCTCCTTTAAACAATTGAATTTTTACTTTTCCTCAATTCTAAAATTTTGTATCAAAGTGAAACAGAATCCTTAAAATAATTGAGTCTTTGCTGTTTGCTAATTTCTTCTTGTATTCATTGCTTAATACGATAACAAACGTTAATTTTTTCAAAAACTTTAAAAATATATCAGTTTTCAATTTTTGAGACTCAAACCGCTGAGCTGGTAAACAGATTTAGAGAGCTTCTGCGTACTTACACCAAGCGAAGCGTGTCTTCTTTATGGAGGACAGTGAATTCAGCACTTATCTGGAATCCAGTATCTGCAACACCTCGTCCTTATTCGAGTTCCTAGGTCTTTTGTATAAAGGGAGGATAAAAAAGTTTTCGTTAGAAGGCCGTACAGTCCAGAATCGGTGCGTCAATCAGGCAAAATCGGCCAGAGCATTGAGGCAAACATCCCACCGAGCACCATGTTGAATATACCCCTCTGGTAAAGCGGTGTGTCATGCTGCGTGAAGAAGTCCATAATTGAGTTTTGTACATCCTCGTCCAGCCGGAATCGTCGACCCTTCAAGTCCTTTTTTAAGGGACTGAAGGCGTGATAGTCGCATGGTGACGGATCAGTACCAGAGGGCGGGTGCTCGTGTATCTTCGACCTGACCGTAATGGATGAGGCTGGCCTCCCAGATCGACCAGCGTCTTGTGTCAAAAACCGATTATCACGGAACTTGGCCCACCATTCCACAACGGTGGCTGTAGACGGACATGATGCCCCTTACACATTCTTTTTCCCTGATGGATGTCCACTGGTGTTTGTCCATCGACAATCAACAAGAGAATAACATCACGTTGGTTCTGTTTGGATGCATTTGGTGATAACGTCTTCATAGTTCACATTTCCACATTTATCGTGACCACGTCGGGAAAACACTAATCCATTGCTTACATTTCGGTGCTTACATACCTGCATCGGAGTCGCACTACATTGCATATATGTCGCAGCAACGCCCTCAGGCGGAACTTTTTTGACCGCCCCTAATATACAGGGTGTTACAAAAGGTACGGCCAAACTTTCAGGAAACATTCCTCACACAAAAAAAAAAGAAAATGTGTTATGTGGACATGTGTCCGGAAACGCTTACTTTCCATATTAGAGCTCATTTTATTACTTCTCTTCAAATCACATTAATCATGGAATGGAAACACACAGCAACAGAACGTACCAGCGTGACTTCAAACACTTTGTTACAGGAAATGTTCAAAATGTCCTCCGTTAGCGAGGATACATGCATCCACACTCCGTCACATGGAATCCCTGATGCGCTGATGCAGCCCTGGAGAATGTATTGTATCATAGCCGTCCACAATACGAGCTCGAAGAGTCTCTACATTTGGTACCGGGGTTGCGTAGACAAGAGTCTTCAAATGCCCCCATAAATGAAAGTCAAGAGGGTTGAGGTCAGGAGAACGTGGAGGCCATGGAATTGGTCCGCCTCTACCAATCAATCGGTCACCGAATCTGTTGTTGAGAAGCGTACAAACACTTCGACTGAAATGTGCAGGAGCTCCATCGTGCATGAACCACATGTTGTGTCGTACTTGTAAAGGCACATGTTCTAGTAGCACAGGTAGAGTATCCCGTATGAAATCATGATAACGTGCTCCATTGAGCGTAGGTGGATGAACATGGGGCCCAATCAAGACATCACCAACAATGCCTGCGCAAATGTTCACAGAAAATCTGTGTTGATGACGTGATTGCACAATTGCGTGCGAATTGTCGTCAGCCCACACATGTTGATTGTGAATCGAGGAAGTACAGTACATACTGACGAAACTAAAATGAGCTCTAACATGGAAATTAAGCGTTTCCGGACACATGTCCACATAACATCTTTTCTTTATTTGTGTGTGAGGAATGTTTCCTGAAAGTTTGGCCGTACCTTTTTGTAACACCCTGTATAGAGTGAAATAGCTGTACTTAGACTTGTATTTTTCATTTGCCCGAAATACGTAAAAATATCCATCTTCTCCCTCGGATGCATAAAACGGCACAACATACACATTGTACACAATTACAGAGACTACATAGTCGAGCTGTACTAGTTAATTGCATGTCCTCGGGCAGTCATACGAATACGCTGAAAAATGGTTCAAATGGCTCTGAGCACTATGGGACTTAATGTCTGAGGTCATCAGTCCCCTAGAACTTAGAACTACTTAACCCTAACTAACCTAAGGACATCACATACATCCATGCCCGAGGCAGGATTCTAACCTGCTACCGTAGCGGTCGCGCGGTTCCAGACTGAAGCACCCAGTACCGCTCGGCCACAGCGCCCGCCTAATACGCTGACGTCATACGTCGTAGCAACACAGGCAAATGGCGCTGCCTCTACAGCTTTATAAATAACGGGTATACCACACATGTATGTACAATTTTGGGATAAGAAATTATGGGACTTGATGTTTGTGTGGTGTGTGATCGCAAATATGGGACTCGTTGATGCTCTTAGTCAGTTTAGTCATGTACAACCGTCGTGATACAGAAAGACACTTTCACGTTCGCTCAGTAACTACCCAGTGTGGATGACCTCTCTGCTGGACAAGAGAGAAATACAGTCTCGAAACTCACCCTTCCTTAAGCAAAGGCCTGGGAAAGGTCGACGTAAAAGTCAACTAAACAATCCGAGTCCGACTACTCTCTCATTCAGTCTCGCCTGAGCAGAGCAGGAGGGGTTTTCAATTAACTTTAAAGCTCGTGGCTTGGCAGAATGATAGCTCGCAACGGGTTTCAGCTGCACTCTAGTTCACGCCCACCAAGACAGTCACGCGATGTTTCGCGGCTGTGGCTTTCATTCAACGTGCATGTTTGCCAAATTACTGCTTTCCACTAAGGTTCATTTGGATCAAAATTAACGTCCTCCGAAGGCATACGATGACATTATGTGTGAATCAGCTCGCATTAACATAGATTGTTTCTAGAGCAGTGTCACTCACATGCTCTAGTCAATAGCAAGATTAAATTGTAACGAGACGGATCGTATCACTCCATCTGATTAAACTGGAAACGTTATTGGGAAATCTGTCAAAATAGTATGATTTCAGTGTGTGGCCCAATAGCATCTCAACACTAACTAAGAAAAGTTTAATCATAATCAATACGCGTAACTTGGTGGCTAGTTAATTAGCTCCCGTCACATGGGAAACAAAAAAAGCTGAAATTTACTCAGATTCCGTAATTAGATATGTTTCTAAAAACCTGTACTTTTTAGGTTTACTCCCTTTTATCCTCGATGTATCAAAGTGACGAAGGTTTTTCCCTCCAGCAACGTCTGTTGACATTTAGCTCTTGTCTCACTTCACCTGATACGTTACGTAGTGCCCTCACATAGGCATGAGAATCAGTATAATATACTGGCCACTCTCGCTACACAGTAATGCTACCGCACTTCTAGACTCGTTATTGTAATTTTTTGAATATGGCACACCATTGCATAACATTGTGCAACGATAATCATTTAGCCCATGAAGTATGTTTCTGTGAGAAGTAACTCAGTTGCGTGACGCTCTCGTCGCATGTTCGCAGCGTAAATTGGAGCGGTGTTGAAATCGTAATTATTTTTGTTTCAAGTGAATCTATGCAACATTTTTAATGGCAAATATTATTGAAGATATGTATACCGTATTCCACATGTTGTGTAGTATGATTTACTTTCCTGTGTTTATAAACACTGACATCAAAATTGTGTGCTTTTTTGTTGTTGTTATACATTAAATTATTTGAAACAGAACAATATAGTTATGAGTTTTATAGGGTTTGATGGTATGGTTTATTTCAACATGAAGTTTAGAGCATATTCTTTTGATCTTTTTTGTGATCTCGTACCACGAGGGAACACTGCGATTTAACATCACTTTTAATGATGCGACTCGGGATGGTCGGTTACACAACTACTTTGCAAATAAGGACATGTTTCCTAATTTATGAACCTGTTTTTTCTAATTAATGAATTTTTTCAGGAAAATGTCCACAATTTCGATCTGCCTTTTCGAAATTTGAAAAAATAATGTCAAATTAATAATCAGCGACCCTCAAAATCCTTGAATACCAATTTTTATTTCAATCCGAGTCCTTTTTGTCCTCCTGTTCCGCGAAATGAATTTCCCGGAAGTGGTTACTGCCGATTGTAATCCATGACACGTGTCAACGGCGTTAACCTCATTCAATTCGAGAGACTCGCTAGCCTAAGGAACACTTTAGTGTGCGTATCAAATGTTACACATGACATAACAGTACTTACATATCTCATTATCAGAATTCATACAAGTAATGTGATATAATGCAAAACATGTGCGCCCCACCGTATTTAGACTGAGTGACGTAGTTCAAGAGCTGAAACCAATCGTGGCATTCTTGATCCCATTTACCACATACTTCATACTTGTTCACCTCACGTTAGATGCTTACGTCCTTTCGGTATGTCTTTGTACACTCGGAAGTGGATTAAAGACACCTACCTACCAGCTTGTACATCCGCCGTCTCTTTATTTTACAGATTGCGTTGGTACACCCCTTTCCGCCAGGATGACAGCGGAGAGTCTACTCGACATGGACTCCAGGAGACGACAAAAAATTGGGAGGTCTTAACATTTCTGACTGCTCCAAAGCCGCCCACATCTCATGGATATGGGTTCTAGGAGCGCATATTTCACTCGGTGGCATCCCAGATTTGTCGTGAGGATTGAGGTCAGATAAACTGGGGGTCACACAAACACTGCGCCATTGTGGAATCTTCCTTAAGCTGTTATGGTACAGTTCAAGAGCGAAGGGGAAGTGGATTGTATTTTTTTTTTTTTTTTGAAGGTACAAATGAACTATGGTGTGCCGCAGGCAAATAAACGTATGCATATGATCGGACAGTAAGTTCCTATATCATTCTCTGGTAGCAGACGAAGGTAGACGCAGGAGGGACCTCAATTCATACCATGTAAATATCCCATAAAAGAGAATACCTGTTCCACCTGCCTGAACTGAGCACTGCGTGACGTTTTCCATGCTCGGGGTCAATAATAAATCAAAGTCTGAGCACCATTCAGTAACGCTACAAATACATCTTGTGGATTTCATTAACATCATACGATGAATTAAACCTTGCTGCTGTCCATTGCAGAAGTCTGATCCCACACTTTACTTGTGATACATACAGGGTATTTCACAATTTATGTTTCAAACTTCTAGAGGTTGTAGAGGGGACTTAGAAGGTCAAGTTTTAGACAGGAAACCATATCCGAAAATGTCATCGAACGACACTATAGAGTGTCAAAGTTATAGGCGCCGGCACCTGTAAATGTATGTATATACAGGGTGATTCCGTGATGATGTTACAGATTTTCAAGAATGATGGAGAAGGATAAATGTACCAATCCAAGATAAGGGTCCTTCTATAGGAAAGTTATAAGCTAAAACCCTTCTGATACCTCTGACAGTGGAATACATGTACCGGTACTCTTTTTGCTGAGAACATAGGGTATACAACTTTCAGATATAGTATTATGGACCAAAACAAGAAAAAACGTCAAGTAAACATGGGCTCTAAGATGCGTACCCAAGGAGCTATGATAATTTGTTCATCTTCGCCGGCCGGTGTGGTCGAGCGGTTCTAGGCGCTTCAGTCTGGAACCGCGCGACCGCTACGGTCGCAGGTTCGAATCCTGCCTCGGGCATGTGTGTGACGTCCTTAGGTTAGTTAGGCTTAAGTAGTTCTACGTTCTAGGGGACTGATGACCTTAGAAGTTAAGTCAGATGTTAAGTCCCATACTGCTCAGAGCCATGTGAACCATTTTTGTTCATCTTCGCCAGTGTGAAACACATCTCCTCCATTGAACAAGTGCTCTTCAGGTGTGCATTTGAGATCACATGTTTACTTCACATTTTTTCTTATTTTGGTCCATAGTACCACCTCTGAAAGTTGTTTAACATGAATTTTGAAACACCCTGTAAGTAGTAATAAGTCATAAACATGTATTCATAGCATGATATTTATTTCGTAAACATAGTTCACTACAGATGTCCGCGATAACAACAGACATTGACTATGCTTTCTCATTGTCGCCAACCTACGTTCGGAAAACAATCTTGGAAATAAAAGTACTGTAGGTGTACACGACTACCCTTATGTCACATCGCTTTGAACTGCCTTTTGGCGTATCTCTAAAATCTATTTATAGATATCCCTCTTCTCATCTGTTTAAGGGGATGAAAGTCACATAAACGAAGTATAAACATATACTTCATAACAGAACGAGGCTACCTGAAGGCTAGTGCTATTTTAATTTACATTATTTTTAAGTCAAAAGCGTTTTTCCTTTGTATATTACATTAGTCGCCACCATACTTGGTTCTGCTATTCTTCTTCTGTTTCTGGTTCTTCGTCCGACTTTTGTTGGATGATTTGTCTGACGTTCCGCCAGCATGAGTGTCTGCGATTGTCAAAGCTTCACCCACCATTGCAGGTGGTGGACTGGAGTCGAGCTCGCGACCGCAGATTATGTGTACCTGGAGCGCCAACGTAAAAGGGCTTTTCCGTCTTCATTACCGCTGTGCTGCTCCCCGTGCTACCTGAAACGGTCGTCGCTGCAGCACAGGAATTCAAGATCCACTCATCATGAGGCTTTCTTCTTTTTTGCTGAAGCTATTGCCATGTTTCTGTATTTCTGAAGCTTCCTTGAAAAAGCGAGTGTGATAGCTCCTCTCTACAGCAAGAACTTCCGTGTCGGTGAATTTTACACTACTGGTCATTAAAATTGCTACACCAAGAAGAAATGCAGATGATAAACAGATATTCATTGGGCAAATATATTATACTATAATTGACATGTGATTACATTTTCACGCGATTTGGGTGCATAGATACTGAGAAATCAGTATCCAGAATAACCACCTCTGGCCGTAATAAGGGCCTTGATACGCCTGGGCATTGAGTCAGAGCTTGGCTGGAGTGTACAGGTACAGCTGCCCATGCAGCTTCAACACGATACCACAGTTCATCGAGAGTAGTGACTGGCGTATTGTGACCAGCCAGTTCTAGGCCACCATTGACCAGACGTTTTCAATTGGTGAGATATCTGGAGAATGTGCTGGCCAGGGCAGCAGTCGAACATTTTCTGTATCCAAAAAGCCCCGTACAGGACCTGCAATATGCGGTCGTGCATTATCCTGCTGAAATGTAGGGTTTCGCTGGGATCGAATGAAGGGTAGAGCCACGGGTCGTAACATATCTGAAATGTAACGTCCACTACTCAAAGTGCCGTCAATGTGAACAAGAGGTGACCGAGACGTGTAACCAATGACACCCCATACCATCACGCCGAGTGATAGGCCAGTATGGCGATGACGAATATACGCTTCCAATGTGCGTTCACCGCGATGTCGCCAAACACGGATGCGACCATCATGATGCTGTAAACATAACCTGGTTCAAATGGTTCAAATGGCTCTGAGCACTATGGGACTCAACTGCTGTGGTCATAAGTCCCCTAGAACTTAGAACTACTTAAAACTAACTAACCTAAGGAGATCACACACATCCATGCCCGAGGCAGGAAAACAGAACCTGGATTCATCCGAAAAAATGACGTTTTGCCATTCGTGCACCCAGGTTCGTCGTTGAGTACACCATCGTAGGCGCTAGGTAGCGTCAAGGGTAACCGCAACCACGGTCTCCGAGCTGATAGTCCATGCTGCTGCAAACGTCATCGAACTGTTCGTGCAGATGGTTGTTGTCTTGCAAACGTCCCCATCTGTTGACTCAGGGATCGAGACTTAGCTGCACGATCCGTTACAGCCATGCGGATAAGATGCCTGTCATCTCGACTGCTAGTGATACGAGGCCGTTGGGATCCATCACGGCGTTCCGTATTACCCTCCTGAACCCGCCGATTCCATATTCTGCTAACAGTCATTGGATCTCGACCAACGCGAGCAACAATGTCGCGATACGATAAACCGCAATGGCGATAGGCTACAATTCGACCTTTATCAAAGTCGGAAACGTGTTGGTACGCATTTCTCCTCCTTACACGAGGCATCACAACAACGTTTCACCAGGCAACGCTGGTCAACTGCTGTTTGTGTATGAGAAATCGGTTGGAAACTTTCCTCACGTCAGCACGTTGTAGGTGTCGCCACCGGCGCCAACCTTGTGTGAATGCTCTGAAAAGCTTATCATTTGCATATCACAGCACCTTCTTCCTGTCGGTTAAATTTCGCGTCTGTAGCACGTCATCTTCGTGGTGTAGCATTTTTAATGGCCAGTAGTGTAGTTTTGTTTGGGGACCTGTGTATTTGGCTAATTCCAAAATTGTGTCACATATTAACAATGAAAGTTGCGGTGCACGATTAAAAATCAATTAAACGACCGTTTTCAAAAATAATATTCATTCAACAAATGCTAGAAGACAAAACGTCGTGTTTTGCAGACATAACTGTAACTCAAACGCATCAGCTGAATTAATGTGAATAACATATTAATCATGATATTACAATCTTCAGAACTCCGGATCTGTTACTGACTCGCAAAATATAAGACCAGTTTTGGAATCTGTAAAAAATTTCCAGTAAGATGAGCCATTTTATACATCATTTCGCAATCGTTTTAAATTTCGTAAAAATTATATTTATTTTACAAAATTTTTTCGGCTTTCGTGGTCATGTGTTTACAACTTGCCTTTCGGCTTCTGTCTCGGGTTCTTCGGCCGACGTTTTTCTGATGATTTTTCTGACGTTCTGCTAGCACGAGAGGCTGGCATTGTCAAGCCTTTACCGTCCATTGCTCGTCGTGGACTGGAGTCGATCTCGCCGCGGCAAATTATAGGTACCTGTCTCGCAAATGTCCGTGGTCCTTTCCGTAGTCATTACCGCTGTGTTTCTATCTTGCTACCTGCAACGATCGTTCGCAGCAACTCGGGAATTCGTAAATGCAGATGGTATCGACTCCTTGACCAACGACGAAAGAAAGAAACGCGGTTGATATCCTCTCTCGCCTTTCTATCGCGGCACCAGGGTCAAGGGGCCACACCAAAGTTCTTGAAATGTAAGCGCCTAATCACCACAGCCGAAACGCTTCGTATCTACGACAGAATGGAACGAGCTTCTCTTCGCGAGCGAATTCATGCAACACAGACATACGTGTCAAGAAATGGTGAGAAACTTTTGGACGTTTTCTATCAGTTAAATAGCAGCATGTACCGACAGCATCACTCACAGAAGTATGCAGAACGAACTCGATAGCTGCACCGAGCACCAGAAGAAAAAGTTTGCAAGATGCAGGAAGCAGATTGAAGAGGCAATTCCCGACATGTCACAGACAGTGAACGTCAATTGACAAAAGAGAAACAGGATGTCCTGCAAAAAGGAGGGATTTTCGCTATCATCTCTAGGACTATATTTGCTAATACCAAAGCGGCCATTCGGATCCTCCCTCATGAAAGAGTTGAGGAAATATGCACTGAAACCGCCAAGATTGTTTTCCGAACGTAGGTTGGCGACAATGAGAAAGCGTAGTCAATGTCTGTTGTTATCGCGGACATCTGTAGTGACCTATGTTTACGAAATAAATTAAAATAGCACTAGCCTTCAGGTAGCCTCATTCTGTTATGAAGTATATGTTTATACTTCGTTTATGTGACTTTCATCCCATTAAATGAGAAGAGGGATATCTATAAATAGATTTTAGAGATACGCCAAAAGGAAGTTCAAAGCGATGTGACATAAGGGTAGTCGTGTAAACCTACAGTACTTTTATATCCAAGATTGTTTTCCGAACGTAGGTTGGCGACAATGAGAAAGCATAGTCAATGTCTGTTGTTATCGCGGACATCTGTAGTGAACTATGTTTACGAAATAAATAACATGCTATGAACAAAAAAAAAAAAAAAAACTGGCAACAGCTGACAATCCGAGACCTATTAGATCCGACGAATTACCGAAAACTAAGCGCAGAACCGACGCAGCGGATCACATTGAATACGAATCGGTTAATAGAAGCGTCTTCCTCTCTGCGGTCGTACAGAGGAACCTGCACAACACAAAGGCCCTACCACCTCGGCTGTATGGATTATCAAAGATCGATAAGAGTAATGTTCCATTAAAACCTATTGTTAGCGCTCCTGGCTCACCGATGTGCAAACTGGCGAAACATTTGTCCTCTCTGCTCTAAGCGTGCATGGGGAAGACTGACGCACATGAAGGACGCAGGACATTTCATTGAGAAGATGAAGAAACTAAAACTTGGACCGAACGTCATCCTGGTTATTCTCTGTTGATCCATTATGGATATGGGACAGCGGCCGGTTAGTTATTCACGAAATATTGATGGCTTCGAAGTAAACACTCCAAAATCGAATTCACAGAATCCAGATATTTATGGCTCCAGTTATGCAAGTATCGATATATCTGACTGTCTATATATGAAAAGCATAGGGGCCCGAAGATGGCATTAATGAAATGCCAGAATGGGTTGTCTAAATAAAACAACTTCTCAAAACATACGGCCGTTTGGCGATTTTCCTTGATAAATAATCATCTTGGTCAGGTTTGATGTTATTTCTTTGTTTACCAATGTGCCACTCAGTGATTATCCGGTGTATATCCACTTTCCCTCAAGACATGACCAATCTCCTTCAATTCATGTATTACCAAGAGCTATTTATGTGGAATGACTTCGCCATTGGTAGTCCACTTAGTCCAGTGGTGGTCAACTTCTTCACGGAACATTTCGAAACACAGGTTCTGGAATTGGCACCTCGTAAACCTAAGGTGTTGTACATATACATCGACGATGCCTTCGTTGTGTGGAGCCATGGTGAGGAACAGCTGGTTGACTAGCTAAGACACCATGGAGGTAGAAAAGGTTACCCTTTCTTGATGTGCTGGTCACGAGGGATGGTGAAAAGCTGGGACACAACGTGTATCGAAAACCGACAAAAAAGGACAGATACCTGCACAAACTATCAAATGTCTGCCCAAGGCACTATTAATACGCTCATAACGCGAGCAAGACCAATGTGTGTGTGCCGTACCTCAGACGCGAGATACAACACCTAAGAAGCATTCTAAGGAGTAATGGGTTCTCTACCAGTTGCATAAGAAGTGTCACAGAATCAAAGACTCGTCGAAGTGACACATCGGGAAAAAATCTTCGAGTGCGGCCTCTCTGCTGTGCATTTCCTGGATGACGGACAGAATCGGCCGTATATTGTGCAGATACGGCGTAGAGACTATTTACAAAGTGACAAAGAAGATCAAAGAGTGTTACGGATCGCTAAAGGAGAGAAGGGAAACACTTGCAAAGTCGCGAATATACTGCGTACCATGTACATGTGCAAAAATCTATGTTGGAATGACTAGATGATAAATCGACACCAGAGTCACCGAACACCAGCAGCATAGTAGGTTCAGACAGATGGTAAAATCGGTTGTGGCGGAGCATACACTGTGTGAGACCGACCAGATAGCACGCTACTGGCCATTAAAATTGCTACACCAATGGTGGCCGTGCAACTGGCTCGTCACAATACGCCAGTCACTACTCTTGATGAACTGTGGTATCGTGTTGAAGCTGCATGGGCAGCTGTACCTGTACGCGCCATCCAAGCTCTGTTTGACTCAATGCCCAGGCGTATCAAGGCCGTTATTACGGCAGAGGTGGTTGTTCTGGGTACTGATTTCTCAGGATCTATGCACCCAAATTACGTGAAAATGTAATCACATGTCAGTTCTAGTATAATATATTTGTCCAATGAATACCCGTTTATCATCTGCATTTCTTCTTGGTGTAGCAATTTTAATGGCCAGTAGTGAATTATCCTACTGTTACAGAACCTGAATTCATGGCAGAAACATAAGTGGTAATGAATTTCACTTGTTTCAACATTCAAAGTACAGATTTCGTATGATATCCATGGTATCAGCAATTTCGTGCTGTTGTTATACAGGTGTCTTATGCACTAGAAAAATAAAATTTACGTGATATAAATTTAGGTTAAGGTCAAAGAGTGTTGCTAGGGATCGTGATCAACTTTGATTCAGTAACTGATAATCGATATTTAAATAATATATCAGCTGTTGACTATCACGATTGTTTTATATGTATTCGTACCTGACATCGTCGTGTGCCATCACTTACTGTTACAGGCGACGTTTTTTCATACTTAGAACAAACAATTTCTGCGTTCCTGCAGGGGTACCAAAGTTTGTGTGCGAGTGTCAACTCATGTGGCCCCTAACGTGGACGTCGTTCTAGATCAGCGTTTGCCAACCTGCGACCCGCAAGCCGCATACCGCTTGAATCAAGTATTCGTGCGGTCACGGTTCTTATCCGTATTTTTTAATAATTTGCATCTAGCTACTAACACCCATATTCAAAAACGTCAACTAACGTTGAAAGCTTGTTAAGATAGTACTTTCCCTGCTCAGCAGCAAACAAAAATACTTAAAGGTACAGTAATATTTTGAGATGTATTTAATTTTAATTGACGTTTGCGAATTTAGCCATGAGCTAAATAAAGTTGGCCGCTCACTACAGGGGCAGAGGGCTATGTAGAGCGGCCACTGCGGGGATAGAGGTTGTGAGAAGGGGAATGTCCTATGTGCGACTCGTACCGATCAGGTGCTATAGTATAAATTTTGACACAGAAGTAACATGGATTCGTGAAAGCGTATTGTACGAGGTGCATTCAAGTTCTAAGGCCTCCGATTTTTTTTTCTAATTAACTACTCACCCGAAATCCATGAAACTGGCGTTACTTCTCGACGTAATGGCCCTGCAGACGTACACACTTTTCACAACGCTGACGCCATGATTCCATGGCAGCGGCGAAGGCTTCTTTAGGAGTCTGTTTTGACCACTGGAAAATCGCTGAGGCAATAGCAGCACGGCTGGTGAATGTGCGGCCACGGAGAGTGTCTTTCATTGTTGGAAAAAGCCAAAAGTCACTAGGAGCCAGGTCAGGTGAGTAGGGAGCGTGAGGAATCACTTCAAAGTTGTTATCACGAAGAAACTGTTGCGTAACGTTAGCTCGATGTGCGGGTGCGTTGTCTTGGTGAAACAGCACACGTGCAGCCCTTCCCGGACGTTTTTGTTGCAGTGCAGGAAGGAATTTGTTCTTCAAAACATTTTCGTAGGATGCACCTGTTACCGTAGTGCCCTTTGGAACGCAATGGGTAAGGATTACGCCCTCGCTGTCCCAGAACATGGACACCATCATTTTTTCAGCACTGGCGGTTACCCGAAATTTTTTTGGTGGCGGTGAATCTGTGTGCTTCCATTGAGCTGACTGGCGCTTTGTTTCTGGATTGAAAAATGGCATCCACGTCTCATCCATTGTCACAATCGACGAAAAGAAAGTCCCATTCATGCTGTCGTTGCGCGTCAACATTGCTTGGCAACATGCCACACGGGCAGCCGTGTGCTCATCCGTCAGCATTCGTGGCACCGACCTGGATGACACTTTTCGCATTTTCAGGTCGTCATGCAGGATTGTGTGCACAGAACCCACAGAAATGCCAACTCTGGAGGCGATCTGTTCAACAGTCATTCGGCGATCCCCCAAAACAGTTCTCTCCACTTTCTCGATCATGTCGTCAGACCGGCTTGTGCGAGCCCGAGGTTGTTTCGCTTTGTTGTCACACGATGTTCTGCCTTCATTAAACTGTCGCACCCACGAACGCACTTTCGACACATCCATAACTCCATCACCACATGTCTCCTTCAACTGTCGATGAATTTCAATTGGTTTCACACCACGCAAATTCAGAAAACGAATGATTGCACGCTGTTCAAGTAAGGAAAACGTCGCCATTTTAAGTATTTAAAACAGTTCTCATTCTCGCCGCTGGCGGTAAAATTCCATCTGCCGTACGGTGCTGCCATCTCTGGGACGATTGACAATGAACGTGGCCTCATTTTAAAACAATGCGCATGTTTCTATCTCTTTCCAGCCCGGAGAAAAAAAATCGGAAGCCTTAGAACTTGAATGCACCTCGTAGAGACAGGCACCTTCACATGCCATAAATATTTGTAGCAAGGAATATGAAATGAGATTTAGGTTGTTGTAATACAACGCAACGAGTAGAAGAAAAATGGCACTGAAAACATTTAGTAGACATTTGTGATGATCTCTGACATTGCATAACGCATTTAAATATAACTACAGACGCTGTTACTGGTGCCGGCCGCTGTGGTCGTGCGGTTCTAGGTGCTTCAGTCCGGAACCGCGCTGCTGCTACGGTCGCAGGTTCGTATCCTGCCTCGGGCATAGATGTGTGTGATGTTCTTAGGTTAGTTAGGTTTAAGTAGTTCTAAGTCTAGGAGACTGATGACCTCAGATGTTGAGTCTCATAGTGCTTAGAGCCATTTGAACCATTTTTGAGTTGTTATTGGTCAATTAATCATACGCTCACACAGGCAACACAACAACACTTCGTCAGGCAACAACAGTGTCACAACATTGTGGTCACTGAGGATGGCAGCAATCGGAAACAGAGAACGACCGACACAGTGTGTTCCGAATGGTGCCGACTTTTAACGATCAGTAGTTGGGGGCTGGCGACTAACTTACCGCTCCCTCACTACAGCTAGTCTATATGACATATTAATTTATGTAAGCTACCAATTAATAATAAGACAGATACAGGTGCGGCCCTAGGTGCCACCACTCAAAGTCAGTGTTGGCTCTTGACGACCACTCTTCTAGACGTATCGGCTACCCACCACGTGTCCAGCACTGAACTGGCTACTGCACTGAGACCCGTCTATCCTCAGTTAGATTTCGCGATATCTACTGCTACCCACTCATCAGCATGTTATCTGTAATAGCTGACTCTGGCGACAGTTGTTTTGTGCGATTTAAGGTACTCACGGTGCACTCTTAACAAGACTCTGAGACGGTCATCTGCAGAAACCAGCACGGTTTTAGGAAACTGCGGTCATGGGTGACACAGCTGGCCCTCTTGGTGCATGATACATAACAAGCTCTAGATACCGGCTCCCAGGTTGATGCCATAATTCTCGACTTTCGAAAGGCGTCCGACTAAGTTCCACACTGTCGCTTGTTACAAAAAGTGCGCGCTTACGGTATGTCCGATGTCATATGCGGTTGGATAGAAAGTTTTCTAACAGACAGGGAGCAGTATGTCGTCCTGAACGGGGTGACTTCAACAGAAACAAGCGAAACTTCAGGTGTGCCACAGGGCAGCGTAATAGGTCCTCTGCTTTTTACGATTTACATAAACGATGTGGTTGATGGTATTGACAGTGGTCTGAGACTGTTTGCCGATGATGCTGAAGTCTACAGGAAAGTAGTATCACACGAAAGTTGTCAACAAATCAATGTGGAATTGCAGAAAATAAATGCGTAGTGTAATGACTGGCAGTTATCTCTCAATATTAGTAAATGTAAACTACTGCGTATAACAAGGTGAAAATTCCCATTAATGTACGAGTACAAAATAAAGGCCCAGTCTTTGGAAGTGGTAACGTCCGTCAAGTATCTGGGTGTGACTATTCGAAGTGATCTCAGATGGAATGGTCAGATTACACAAGTAACGAAAAAAAATGATTCAAATGGCTCTGAGCAATATGGAACTTAACGTCTGAAGTCATCAGTCCCCTAGACTTAGAACTACTTAAACCTGACTAACCTAAGGGCATCACACACATCAATGACCGAGGCAGGATTGGAACCTGCGACCGTAGCAGCAGCGCGGTTCCGGACTGAAGCGCGTAGAATAGCTCGGCCACCGCGGCCGGCTACACAAGTAACGGGTAAGGCGAACTCTAGATTGCGGTTTATTGGTAGAATCCTGAAGCGATGCAGTCCTTCAACAAAGGAAATAGCTTACAATACGTTAGTTCGTCCAGTCTAGGAGTATTGTTCGTCTGCATGGGACCCTTACCAGTTGGGTCTGATTCAAGAGAGGTCCAAAGAAGAGCGGAAAGATTCGTCACTGGTACATTTAGCCATCTCGAGAGCGTTACAAATCTCATAGAAAGTTTGAAGTGGGACACCGTTGCAGATAGACGGCGCGCTAAACGGAAGGGGCTGCTCACTAAATTCCGAAATCCGATCTTCACCGAGGATGTAGAGCATATATTATTAACACCAACTTTCAAATCGCGCAATGATCACCATTCAAAGATAAGGGAAATAAGAGCTCATACTGAGGCGTTCAGACAGTTGTTTTTCCCTAGCGCGATCCGCGAGCGGAACACACGGGGGAGGGAATATGACTTTGGCGCGAATTGTGCCCTCCGCCACACACCGCTTGGTGACTAGCGGAGTATATATGTAGATATGTAGCTGATCCAGTGGCGACACGACCTCTGAGACTGAGGCTCCCATGCATCGATCACACACGGTCTGGCCGCGATAACACACACTGACATCAGGTCAGGGTTGATGACACGTGACATGTTCAAGTACACTAACATTTGTAGCGACAGGGGCTTTCTCTCCAACACACCAGCTATCAAAGCCTTTCCCTGACTTCACGCCTACTACAGACCAGTAGTAGGCGTACGTTAATGATCGATTTACTGAAAGGCTGACGTGACAAACAACTGTCAGGTCTCGGTTCTGGATATATAAATCTACTCCCCTCACGCTGAACGTCACGAATTCACATCATAACAAATTGTCGCTAATAAATGAAAAGTTAATTGTTTTGAGTGCTAGTGACGGTATGTCTGTCTCTCTCTCACTCTCTTTCTTTCTCTCTCTCTCTCTCTCTCTCTCCCTCTCTCCCTCTCTCTCTCTTCCTCTCTCAGATATACACATACACACACACACACACACACACACACACACACACGAGAAGTTATCCTTATTGTTTGGACCATTACAGCTAAATACAGTATAGAGGTAAGTTTAGTTCTGAAAATTATTTGTTTGTTCTATAATATCTGTGACGTGACGCAGATCACATTTTCCTTTTATGTACTAGTTGCACGTGCCAGTGAATTTGAAAAGTCTGTTAGTGTAAAATACCCACAATTAGGCGTTTTTGTTACTTTATGCTCTCTTGCAAGAGATGAAAGCAAGTGAAGTTAAGGCAAATATTTTCGTTCATCTGTAGCACCAGAATACTTCATTGACTAAAGGTATTCATTATTTTTGTATATAAACTTTAATTTACTACAAGTTCCCAATAATTCATATGAACATCCGACCGCAACACTTTTTTAACTGATTACACCTCACTGTCATTACAACGTGGAAATCCTAATGAGCTGCTACTACTGTGAATATTTTATTTTACTAGCGATGGATCCCCGAGGTTTTATGTTTCGTGACATGGAAATGGAGATTTCGGTGATTCTGTGCCATCTGCAGACATGGGCTATGACAATTGCAGAATTCCCCATAATAAACAAGATAATCTCGTAGAACTGAAATCCAGAATAACAGAGGCACTGGCAAGCAGAGAAAAGCTATGGCAAATAAAAACAGAGGTACTTCTTCAGCCAGTATACCGGTTCAAGATAAGGCTACTCGAACTGATGTACGTCATGGGGACCATGTTACAGACACAAGGCAAAGGCGTAGAAAACCAAACTGTAAGCTAATATTTATGCGTAGTCAGTGCGATGTTCATCTGTGTCTAAACAAGAGAATAAACTGTTTCCAATAATTTCATGGATAAGTGCATATTGTTTCATATACAATTATTTAAATGCATGCTACCATGCATTTTTAATTTTTAATCATGTGAATCCTATCAACGTATTGTTAAAATTTTAAAAAAAATTTTTTATTAAATGAAGTGTTGTAAATGTTCAGTCTCTCAAATACGTATTGGCGCAAATATCCGACATACCTAAATGGACCTGTCAGGTATAACACATCTTAGATTTGACCTTATGTTTTCTGTAACACTCCATTACTGGTTGCAAAATATGAATTTAATTTTTTTCATTCAAGTAGAAATTTGTTTTGATATGAAGAAGTTAAGCGCCACAGCGGCTTGAAATAGGAATGGTTCAACGTACACATTTTCAATGTCTGTTTGTTTCGAATAGAATCTTAACATTTAAAAAAGCCAGCACTGCAGTCCTTGAGACATCAGCAAATAAGT